>NW_015160903.1:117104-148196 GCF_001447785.1 Gekko japonicus
TGAAAACCAAGTAATAAAAAGAATATAGTGATATATAGCCAGAAGGACTCAGTGAACTATTGTTTTACAATATAGCCAAAATTCTTACAATAATGAACAAACATTTAAGAAGGAACTTCTATATATACGGTAGCTGACCTTGCAAAGATATGTCTAGCGCTAAAGAGAGTCTTTACATCACTTCCCAGCAGCACTTGCATATCAAAAGAAGACTGAGATTTAAGAATTCCATCTTAGTGGAAGTAATTTAATTTTATGCTACTTTGACTTACATTTGTTATTTGTTAAGAGAATTAAAATTTCCCTCACAGTTAGTGCTACAAAAAAGAATCAACTTAACATTGCTTAAAAACATCCTTTTAAGATGCAGCAGTCTTCAGGACACTTGTAGATAGCTGGACAGTATATGGATTGTCCATCCATGCCCACAAAACATGTAAGATTGGTACAAGTACAGGGCACAGGAAATATCCTCAAAACCTAGACAAATAACTGATTAACTTTGCCAGGGAGGAGCTGTAAGGGCAATTCACATGTCAGGGTTAGTCAGTTATCCTTACAGACAGAAATATACAAGACTACTTCCCAGTGACCAATACTAGCTACAAAAATTATAGGCTGCTGAGTATAAATCTTTCCCCCCAAAATTATAGGCTGCTGCACTCACTTGTAACTGAACACCAGGACATATTATGAGTAACCATGGATAAAATTTGTCTCAACAACACATTTAATGTGTTTTATATTTTACAAGCTGATCTCAACATCTGTCTAGGTCTATGAAACACCATCTCCATCCATAGTAACACTGCTGATCACTGAACACTTCTGGAGAGGTTTCCCTTCAGGTACTTCTGTCTTCTGAAGTGAAGTTGGTGGTGATTGAAGAGAAGGCTTTTTCAGAGGTGGCACTATATTTATGGAATATTCTCTCCCTTGTGTTTGCCTGACATCCATACCTGTGTTTAGGGGAAAGTCTTAGCTGTATAGTATTGCCTTTGGTTGAGCTATTTAGCTTTGTTCAAATTACAATTTTATATTTATTCAGCGATGTTGGAACCAGATTGCTGCAAAGCAGACAGGCAACAGATTACTATGTTTGAAATTCTGCCAACTTTGATGCTCCCCCCCCCCCAAATGCAAGACTAAGAGGATTTTCCCTACTATATATAACAAGAGAAACATTTCTGGTTTTTAGCGAATATAGGAAAATAATAGAATTAATTTTATAAGCCAGCCTGACTTCTTGCATTGCAACACTTTTTTCTGATCAATTTGACTGAGAGGCCTACAAAATAAATTATACTGGAATCAAATATCATTCTATTTATTTTACTATGGCAGGCAACTGAAGCACTGAATGTTAATGGCATCAAGGTTTATTCCAAAAGGAGGAGAGGAGATTGGATTTATATCCCACCCTTCACTACCCAAGGGAGTCTCAGAGTGGTTTACAAACTCCTTTCCCCTCCCCTCCCCGCAACAGACACCCTGTGAGGTAGGTGGGGCTGAGAGAGCTCTGACAGAAACTGCTCTTTTTCAAGAACAGCTGTGCCAGAAGTATGGCTTGCCCAAGGTCATCCAGCAGGTGCAAGTGGAGGAGTGGGGAATCAAACCCGGTTCTCCCAGATTAGAGTCCGCGCACTTAACCACTACACCAAACTGGCACCAAAAACCTCAGGCAAATAATAAAGACTTCATGGCTCCAGCCAATCTTCCTTCCTTTCTTCCTTCCTCTTATCTTCTGATTTTTATATTTCATCATGAGTGCATTACTTAGCTATTTAAAGAACTGTTTACCTAAATCTTCCTCACATTGTATGGTGCAATCCTAAACAGAGCTACACCTTTCTAAATCCATTGTAGTCAGAAGAAGAAGAAGAGAAGAGATTGGATTTATACCCCGCCCTTCAGTTGGCTTACAAACTCCTTTCCCTTCCCCTCCCCACAACAGACACCCTGTGAGGTGGGTGGGGCTGAGAGAACTCTGACACAAACTGCTCTTTTTCAAGGACAGCTGTGCCAGAACTTGTGACTGACCCAAGGTCACATCAGCAGGTGCAAGTGGAGGAGTGGGGAATCAAACCCGGTTCTCCCAGATTAGAGTCCGCACACTTAACCACTACACCAAACTGGCTCTCCACTTCGACTCGAGGTGTGTGTTCGGTATAAACCGAACCAAAGAAATGCCTGAAAAATACCTTATCAGTATTTTGGGGGTATTTATAATGGCTCAGCCCCAACCCCCCCCCCAATTTTTGGCTTTTATTCCAGCAAGCTAGACTCAGCTGAAGTAGCACAGAACTGTTTAAACCAAGCTGCAAGAGGAGCCAGCCCAATATCAGCTGGGGCAGTGGGAACTCAGCTTTTCCCCACAGGTCTCCTGCATCTTCCCCCCAAAGTCAATCTGCACACAACTTGGAGGGCAGATAGAAGGGTATCTCAGGGAGCTCTGCTGCCAGTTTGATGTCTCTAGCTTGTAGGAGGGCTGTTCAACACACTCCCTCCCCTTTTGCACAGGGACCCTAGGATCTTCCCCCCAAAGCCAATCTGTGCACAATTTGGAAGGGCAGTTCCTCCAAATGTGATTTGCAAGCCGTGAACCTTCTGGTTCTATTCATGCCGTGGCTTGGAAAGTGTATTTACATGCCAAGCCATAATCCCTTTAAATGCCAGGCAGAAGAATTCTGCAATCCTTGGTAAACAAATTTTTATTTTCTTAGGAACATAACATATAAGATTAAATCATTCAGTCCATTGTTTACCTCATTCCCTTCCTCCCCTCCCTCCAGTGGCTTCCCGCAATGCTTCTCCCCCTTCTTACAAATTTCATTATATCATTAACACATCATTTGTTATCATCCAACCTCAAGATAACATCATTTGACTTAATATTGATCTAAACATATTAAGTTTTGTTTTACATCCCAGTTCTTTTCCAGATATATTTTAAAGTCATTCCATTCTTGAAAAAACACGTTGTCTTCTTGATTATTCAACTTCTTTGTAATTTTATCCATTTCTGCCATGAACAGAACTTTTTGTATCCAGTCTTCGATTTCTGGTACTTTCTCAGTCTTCCAAAATTGTGCATAAATCATCCTCGCTGTTGTAATAAGGTACCAGAATAAAGTCCTTTTAGTCGAGTTAACTTCTTCCATTTTTAGTCCCAAAAGCAGAATTTCAGGCGCTTTCTTGAAAGAGCACTTAAGTATTTTTTGCATTTCTTTGTGGACTTTTGTCCAAAAGAGTGTAGCTTTTTCACAAGTCCACCACATATGGTAAAATGAGCCCTCATGTTTTTTACATTTCCAACATTTATTTGACATATTCTGGTTCATATTTGCAATTTTCTTTGGGGTCATATACCACCTATACATCATTTTGTAACAATTCTCTCTAACATTGGTACAGGGTGATATTTTAATAGCATTTTTCCACAAATATTCCCAGGTTTCTATGTCAATTTCCTTATTCATATTTATTGCCCATTTTAACATTTGCTCTTTCACAGTCTCATCTTCTGTATACCATTTTAACAACACTTTATACATTTTAGAGATATCTTTTCCCCCTCCACTCTCCCATACCTTTTCCATTTCATTTTTTTCCTCTCTAAAACCATAATTTCTTTTGTCTGACCTAAAAAGGTCAGAGATCTGCATGTATTTCAACCATTCATATTCATATTCAATTTCATTCTGCTTTTTCATTACCCATTCTGTTCCCTCTTTTTTTATTATGTCTTTATACAGCAACCAATCTTTGTCTCTACGTCTTGAGTAAGATGTTAACACTTCCACTGGTACAATCCAAAGTGGCCTTACATCACCAAAATATTTTTTATATCTCATCCATACCACAAATAATGCTTTTCTTACCACATGATGCTTAAAAAAGCTATCCATTTTTGTTTTGTCATACCATAAATATGCATGCCAACCAAATCTACAATCATGACCTTCTAACCCCAATAGCTTATCATTTTCTAATTTCACCCATTGCTTCAACCAGGTCATACAAACCGCTTCATAATATAATCTGAGATTTGGTAGCTGTAGTCCACCTCTGTCCTTGGCATCACAAAGTATTTTCATCTTAATTCTCGGTTTCTTGCCTGCCCAAACAAACTTTGATAGTTCTTGTTGCCACCTTTGCAGCAAATCTGTCTTACTAAGACAAGAATTCTGCAATCCTAATTATATCTGCAATCCTAATTATTTCCCAAATCCTGATATCATACCCAATATCAGGAAATACTGATATTTGGGGGGGGTTCAATACACCTGAACCCAAAAATGCCTATTTTTTGTGTGTGCGTGCATCTGTAGTTGTAACTCTGTCTGGGATTGCATGAACAGTCTATTAGTAAAACCTTTGTATTTATTTAATTTAATCCCATGGTTAAAGTAGTAACAGTAAAGGTAAAGGTTCCCTTGCTCGAAAGCCAGTCGAATCCAACTCTAGGGTTGCGGTGCTCATCTCCATTTCAAAGCCGAAGAGCCAGCGCTGTCCGAAGACATTTCCGTGGTCATGTGGCTAGCATAACTAAACACCAAGGCGCATGGAACGCTGTTTCCTTCCCACCGAAGTGGTACCTATTTATCTACTTGCGATTTCTTGCTTTCGAACTGCTAGGTTGGCAGGAGCTGGAACTAGAGATGGGAGCTCACTCCATCATGCGGCACCCGGGTCTCGAACTGCTGAACTACTGACCTTCCACAGCCTGCAGTTCAGCGTCTTAACCACTTGAGCCACCGCAGCTCTGTTAAAGTAGTAAGGAAATAGAAATACAAGCTCTGTATGCGTAGATTTATTGGTCATTCTTCTATAGTTATGTCTACCATATTCTAGCAAATAGCTGATGATGGACTCCAAAAAGAAATATTTTTAGAAGTCAACTGGATGATCTGAGGCCAGTCACTTGTATGTGATAGCTTCAAGTCCACTATTGAAAACATATATCTTTAATCCATAGGACTCTTTTACTAACATTTCAGCCATATAAGTAAATGATGTTAGGATTTACTTTAAAATGAAGGTATGTCAGGCTTTTCATATAGTAGTTAAATAAGAAAGGAAAGGGAGTTGACAATAATAGCCTTGACCGATAAATTATGTTTGTGAATATTTCAAAGAAGAAGAGAAAAAGTGACTACACTGCAGTGATTTTGTTGGGCACTGCTGAAACAGGACTCTCTTCTATAGGTACTTCTATAGTTTGAACCAAATTTAGCATTTTTTTTTCAAATGATTCCATTATATTGTGCCTTATCCTGTAACCCTGCCTTTATTTTTTCTAGTATCACTCATCATACGTTTGACGACAGACAAAATTGTACAGCAAAGTTTGACAGCACACAAAACTGTACAAGGTATTCTTAGAACTCAACCGAATCATTTCATTGTCAGAGATCTGAAAACAAAAATGTTCTGCTCTTTGTGTGTCCAATTCAATGTCAATCTAAATTCGCAGAGGGCTGCTTCATTCTTCAGCTTTCTGTTGTCAATAAACAGTTGCCCTTGATATTTCCCTGACATTCTTCATTTTTCATGCTGTCGTTTTTCAGAAAGGACAGTAAAATGATCCTTGATATACCAACATCTTCTTGTATTTATTTTTTATATTTTAACAAGTACTTTATAATTTATACTTTCAAATTACATTATGCATTTTCAGTCCAGTTAAGTGAATCAGAGTGATCACAGCATGTAGAAAATGTTATTTTTTTCCCTCCAGTCACTTTTCCTGCTTGATCCAATTTTCTTTAAATAGTTTAATATTCTACAAGAGATCAGCTAAATTGTAAACGATTTAAAAACGGATATAACCAAGTTCGTATAAGGCATAGGAACACAGAAGCTCCAGCTACTGTAAGAAAGGCCATGTAATAAAGAATAATCTTAAAATATGATTTTCATAAATCTTTTATTGGATTATAGAATTATCTTGCTTTAAGACTGTATGTAAATTTAATGAACATATCCCTGCATTTATTTTAAAAAAGTTAAAATATTCTGTCAGATATGGTTTGTGGGACATATTTGGGATGGGATATTTGGAATAAAGTGGAACTAATAATCGACAGGCGGTTCCCTTGTGCATAGTTTCTTGGGCTTCTTCATCCCTGTTTGACGAACTAGAGATAAGCCCCTCCCCCCCCAAACCTAGACAATGTGTTCCTATTTGTAGAACCAGACTATTTTTAAAAAATATATTCCTAAGGGAGCCATGAACTACTCAGCCCTTTTAGGACATTTATACGAACAGTCCCTCACTTCATTGAACCAGTCATTTTCTTGCATACTGTATTGCAGAATTTAATCAAAACTTATGTAATACATATACATTGCAAAATCCACTTAAATCTTTGCTCTTCTGTTTCCTTACCAATTCATCCCATATTGCAGATAGTGTTGTGACAATGAAGCTAGTTGTCTGTTATGAGCCCTAAGTTACCATCTGATGTCTGACCGCAGGAACAGCTCACATGCAAGCAGAATCTGGAACCCACAATTAAGCAGTAAAGAATGTCATTTATGGAGAAGTCTTATGTGATGACTGGAGACTGTGGTAAAACAGGCCTCACAGGAACTTGTTTCTTCCATAGGGAATATGGAATTAATTCAGCCAGCCCCACTCTCAAGATAGTAGACCTCAATGATAAATTTACCTCTCCAACTTTATCATATTTAGGCTATTTTTTCTTGCCACCCCCAAGTCACAAGCTATTTCAGGTAGCTTGCATGCTCTCTTCCTAAAGAGACTTTTCTCCACATTCAAAATCAACCTCCTACTCCAGACCACCACAGATACAGGGGGAAATATCCTAGTTAGTACTATGAAGAGCTAAGTGGCACTTCCCTGTCTTTTCTTTGTATCTTTGTAAGCATCAGCCAAGTTAGCTTTATATATAGACAAGGAATACGGTCCATTATGGAAATAAATACAACGAGCTCTAGAAAGAGGCTCTTGGAGAGTGCCAAGGCCTTGGGCACTCAGCATTAATGTGCTGTGGTGACCTCAGCAGGGCATAATGACACAGAGTCCACCATTTTCTCCAGAGGAACTGATCTCTGCTACCTGAAGAGCTGTTGTAACTTTCAGTGATCTCAAGCCTTCACCTGGAGATTGGCAACAATTGTTACCCAGGAAGAAATGGCTGGTTTGGAGGGTGGAGTCTATGGCATTGTACCTGTCTGAGGTCCCACCCCTCCTCAAACCTCACCCTCTCCAGGTTCCATCCCTCAAATCTCCAGGAATTTCCCACCTGGAGTTGGCAACCCTATCTCCTTCCAAGCCAATCATGAACCTACCTTTATTATACCCCTCTTTCAGCTTTCCAGTTCCCCTCCCCACACACCTGCAGCCTCTTCCATGCTCTGAAGCCCTGACTGCCACAGAGTCCACCATTTTCTCCAGGGAAACTGATCTCTGCCATCTGGAGACCAATTGTAATTCTGAGTGATCTCCAACCTTCACCTGGAGATTGGCAACACTTGTTTCCCAGGAGGAAAAGTAGTCTTTCTCTGCAATGGGGACCAAAGCAGCTGACATCATTCTCCTCTCCCCCTTTTTACTTGCACAACAACCCTGTGAGGTAGGTTAGGCTAAAAGTTTGTGACTGGTCCAAAATCACCCACTTAGCTTCTACAGCAAGAACCTAGATCTAGCAGACCCTGCTCTGAAGCAATGACTGCTATGCCAAAGCAGCCAACCTCCAGGTGGAGCCTGAAGATCACCAGGTATCACAACTGAGCTCCAGACAACAGATCTCTCCCCACCCCCCGGAGAAAATAACTGCTTTGGAAGGTGGGCTGTATGGCATTCTGTTCAGCTGAGGCCTCTCCCCTCCTCAAACCCTGGCTTCCATAGACTCTACCAGAAAATCTCCAGGAATCTCCCTACCTGGAACTGGCAACCCTAGGACTCAGGACTGGCCCTCAATGAGTTCATCATAAAGTCCTGCAAAGGGTTTCCTTCCTTTGTCTGAACCAAGCTTGGTTACCTACTATGGTAAAATGGGCTCCAGTTTACAACTCAGCTGTTTGCCTCCCACCCTCGTCCCGTGGGCATATTTCACTCCTTAAATTCACTGCCACCACTCATGGAATTGTCACTGCCTTTTTAGAGGGACAGTGAGACCCCTCTGGCCGAATCCCCCTATTTGGAGATGGAATCCCCAATCTTTGGGGGATCCCTGGAAAGTTGGCAGCCAAGGGTCTGGCCTTTCCTTGCTTCCCTGGGCTACCCCCTCCCTTTGGTATTGTGCAGAGCAGGGGAGACTATGTGGTCAGAGCACAACACAGATTATTAGCCCAAATTAAAGAATTTATTTAACTATTTCCACAGTTATGGAGCACACACACACTGTAGGAGTAAGCACACACTATGAACCAACAGGTCATAAATCAACAGGGGTTAAAACAATCCTCTTTCTCTACACACAATATTCTCTACCTCTGGAGGTTGTGGGCTCACCTGTACTTCAGCCTCTCTCTCTTCCCCAAGAGAGCAGGGAAACCTCCATTCATTCCCCAGTCCAGCCGACTTTGGAGTGGTTGAATTTCTGCTGCTCCCATGGACGAAGACTGCCTTGGGACAGTCCCTGTTTTCCTGCACTTTTTGGGCTTGGGGCAGCTGGGAACTGTAGGCCAGCAGATGAGGAAGCCCCATTCAACCCAGTGAGTGATACCCCTGCAGGCCCCTCAATTAAACCTTATGGGGGAACATTTTAAACAAAGAACCACAGCCATCTTACAAACACAGGTAACTGCCATTTCGTATCCAGAACCTAACAAAGGTTAGTCAAATGCAAGAAATGGGGCCAATATTAAAAACTTAATGAAGGAAATATATAAACAATACATGTATTTATTAATCACAGATATAAGGGCCCAATCACACGTTATGTATAAATAACAAACGATAAAACACAAGGGCTGATTAATCTGACCTGATGCGTTTTGGCCTACGTAGGCCTTCCTCAGAGGTCAATAGTGAGGAACATATTTGCTATTATAAATATAGTACAATCATATAAATACAAAGTATAAATTCAATAAGGACCAGAAGCAAGTTGTTTCAAGTTGACTGCTCTTTGCTTGAGGACAATTTGGCTCTACAACCATAGGAAGGCGATTCCTGGACCAGAAGTTTATATCTGAGAACCACTTGGCATGTGATTGCACTTTTAGAGGCCTCATATGTACTTTTTACTCTGTGCCTGGTGATTCTATCTTGAAACAACTTGCTTCTGGTCCTTACTGAATTGACCACTTAGCAAGATGGTTTCGTGTTAGCCTCTGAGTGTACAAAGTGCAAATCCAACATTCACCTTGCAAAGCAGTAATTTTTTACACCTACCCAGAGTAATGTATCATGTTATCACAAAGTTCAAGAGTAGGGGCGGGCATGAACCAGCTCACAAACAAAAGTTCCTGATGAATTTTGGCCAGTTTGTGGTTCATGAAGTGAAGTTTGTGACAGGTCAACCAGCACGAACTTTCCATGAACTTTCCAGCTGTTTGTGGCAGTTCATGAAAGGACATATTTCCAGACAGACTGTCCCCACTCAATCTAAATGTTTACATAACTTCAAAGTAACAGGGGGGCAAAACTTAGAGGGTATGTAGAGGAGCATCCAGGGGAGGTACCCTATGAGTTTGGTGTCTCTAGCTTGCACAGGATCTGTTCTATACACTCCTGAACCTCCTGGACCTACATCTGTCACAATAACCACCTGTCAATGAGAGGAGGTGATTTCCCCAGAAAGCACTTTCCTGGGGGTACCTTCTTTGGGGGGAGACAAAACTCAGACCCCATAAATCCAATCTTCACCAAACTAGGAGATTAGGTAGAGGAGATTCTGTCAGACATCCCCTGTGAGTTTCGTTTCTACTGGCCCACAAACTTCATGAACTGAACCAGTTAATTTGGCCCCTAAAAGTTCATGATAGTTCGTGGTTCATGAACCGGGCACACCACAAACTGTGAACTGAACTGAACTGCATTTTTCCAGTTCATGTCCATCCCTACTCAAGAGTACATAATTCCTTGTGTTACTTTTTCATACTCTATACTCCATCCTATTCAAAAGAAAAGTCTCCAAATTTGCCATGTTGTGCCGACCTGGATAGCCCAGCCAAGCTTGATGTCGTCAGATCTCGGAAGCTAAGAAGGGTTGACTCTGGCAAGTACTTGGATGGGAGATCTCCTTGTAATACCAGCAGCCAGGAGGCAGGGGCAGGCTTTATTCACCCCTCTGAATATTCCACATTATGAAAGCAGGACCTACAAAGTATAATATCTAGGAAACTGGTAGGGTTACCAGCCTCCAGGTTGTAGCTGGAGATCTCCCACTATTACAACTGATCTCCAGGTGACAGGGATCAGTTCACCTTGAGAAAATGACTGCTTTGGAAGGTGGACTCTGTGGCATTATACCCCACTGAAGTCCCTTCACTCCCAAACCCTGCCCTCTTTAGGCTCCACCCCCAAACCTGGAGCTAGCAACCCTAAAACTGGAGATCAGGAGAATTCTAAACTGTGTTCCATCTTCCCAGAAATAATAATTACAGGGACCTGTCAAAGCATCCCTTTAAACTGATGGCTCTAGTTGCTTTACCCTTTCTTTGGGAGTTCAAAGGAAATGCTATAGTTCTCTGTGTATGCTCTGACTGTACCCCCTTCCCTAAATTTGCACTATGAAGAGTGAAGATGGAGAACAATTATGTGATCCCATATCTTCTTGTTTATCAGCTGGCAGCAATAAAGTGAGGGTATATTTAACAGCAAATTTTTGTGATAGGCGTATCCACAGGTATAGATTTAAAGTGTGTTCCGGAATGATCATTGGAAGGGGGTATCATTTTCTGGCTTTCTGTTTTATTGGGGGAGGAGGACTTGTCAACATCTATAATCCCCCCCCCCCAGCCTTAGCTGTAGCCTTGTTCATTGGCCCATCTCTTTCAAATGCACATCTCAAATGCACAGCCTTGAAGCTATGTTTTGCGAAAGGGGATTTCTCAACAGCAAGGGGGGGAAAACCGACTCATTACTCATAGCTTGTTATTAAAGCTTCCAGGGATTTAAAATATGACTATTTTATTTTTGGAACACCCTATCAGAAATTCCACAATAGTGCATATTTCAGAATCAATTATTGTGATCTAAACTTGGGCATAGTACTGACATTTTGATTAAGATTTGCATAATTCTTAATTCTTGATTGTTTCCTTTTAGATTCTTTTTGCTTTCAGTAATTCCAAAAGGGAAAAAAGACAAATTGTCTTTCACACTCAAAGTTCCATAGACAGCCCTGTTGTTAATATTATGCTGATCCTTCCTTTTCTAATGTAGCACTTTTCCCCCTAAGTATTTGAAAATGCCACATAAAATGTTTCATTTTTTTAAAGAAAGCATTTTACAAACATACGATTTACTTTAAATAGTCTTAAATCGGAGGGCTGACTGATTCTACTTTCATTTCTCCATCTCAACAATTTTAGGTAAGTATTGATCAATGTCAAAATGTCAATGCCTGGTTCTATTGGACTCATAATAATTTTATTTTGATTATTCATCCATAATATGTACATTACAGTATGCATCACTAAAATCATATAAATATTTATAGTACATAATCCTGTTTTTATCTGTCCAAATAAAAACTTCTAAAAATAAATACAACGTTAGAAGTTAACAATTTAACTTTATGGGATTACGTAAAGGTCTTTCTGAAAGATGTTATTTCTCATGCATGTTACAACAAAAAATAAAAACTAAAGACTAAGGAAGTATGGGATTTAAATGAGCAACTTCAGTTGCCATCTAATGTCCTCTCAGAAAAATCATATCAAAAACTACTTAAGCTACAATATAGTATTATTATTTTTTTTTAAAAAAAAAATCCTCTCAAAGAATGTGGAAAAGCCCATAAGCAGACAAGACAGATCTGTCTAGAATCCTGAACAAGCCTCAGGTGTGCACAAAAATCAGAAATCTAATAATCTGAAATATCATCATCAAGTATATATAGCCTGAGATAGAAGACACTTTCACATACATATAGATATATGTGTCTGTGTGTCTGCGTATTTATTTATTTAGAACAGCACTGAAATCATCATCTAAGACAAGTTCTGATATTATTGAGGATAGAAACTTTGTGTTAGCAAGAATGCATTATCTTTATATTGAACATTGCACAGTAATTAAGCTAAATTTGGAAAAAATGTTCAGCTGATACGACTGTATGATGTAGAATTATAATTCCAAGATTTACTAAAGCAATTACCAGGGAACATCCCATCAAACAATTCATTTGTGGATCTAGCGGTAGACCTTAATTTCCCTGTTGATAAGGGCTATACTAAACATGCCAGCATCTTCATGGCAACCACAAGGATGCTGTTGCCATTTTGAAGTGTTTTTAAAATGCCACAAGACCCAGTCTTTATTGGGCCTGTTGTATGGTGTTCTTGTCCCTCCCCCTCTACCCTTTCAAGTGCTGAAAGAGTGGGGGTGGTGCAGTTATTTTGTCACTTGATGAGATGGAGAGGTGACAAGAGCACCTTAGCCCCCAGCCCACTGCAGGCCTAATCAAGATCAGGCCTTTGGGACATTTTTAAAAAATCATGAGAGCATTCTTGTGGCAGCTACAAGAACGTGGTCATGTCTAGTTTAGCCCTCAGACAAATTCTATACCTGGGGGGAAATATCTGAAAAAAACAAACTGTTCTTCAGCAAGTCAGCAGCAGAATAGTCATATAATTTAATTTCTCTAGACAGAGGATTCCTTTTCAATTATAGCATATCTAAACTCTAATCCATTCATTCTCATTTAAAAACATTTGAAAAAAGTGAAATCCATATTTTTAAAAGACACATTTTATGGAGAAACTGATTAAAAGTTTCTTTCCCAAAGTTTCTCCCTGTATGTTTCTCTCTCCCAAATGGTCCTAATGTAGTAAGTACATCAGGTACCTTTGTAGATTAAAAACATTGTATCTTCATCCTAGACATATAGCACTTCTAAGCAAACACCCTTCAGATGAAAAACATCCTGATTTTAACAATTTCAAGAATTCCTATAGACATGAATCTGGTCATGAGTTTACACATTGTGAATGGGCAAATACCCTACATTTAATCAGACTACTGTTGATCTTTATCTAAATGAATCACTCCTCCCAAAGTCCAAAGCACCTTAATCTTGCCAATACTGGAATAATGAAAACTGAAGGAAAAACAAAACAAAACACATAGCTGATAGTATTCAAAACTCACCTAACATAATATTGTTGAAGAGAAAACATTACGTCAATGATATTATCATTGGACATACAAAAGACATTTGACTCATTAGAAACTAAGTATTTTTCTTTTTTAAAATACCATCTTTTATGGAATTTGGGGAACATTTTATAAGAATAATTCAAACTTTTAATCAACTGTAGGGCTCAAATAAAAATTAATAATATATGTTCAGAGAGCTTCTCCTTACCATGGGGTATGAGACAGGGTTGTCCCCTCTCCCCATTACTGTTTGCTCTTGCAATTAAGCTGCTTGCTCAGGCAATACATTAACAACATAAACATTCAGGGTATAATGATTAACAAAAAAGTTTTTAAATTAGTTTATTCGCAGTTGATGTGGTACTATATATATCTAACCCCATTGACTCTCTACAAGAGATATATACATTATTAAACAACTTTGGCCAAGTATCGGCCTTACTCATAAGCAGTCTAAATCAGAAATATACCTGATAAATATTTGGAATGAATTAAACCATATTGTCAAATCGAAATACACATCTAATTGGATTACTAAATCACAGAAATACATTGGGGTCAGTATACCTTTAGAGCAAAAAAATCTGTTAGGCAACAATCTGAGAGAACTACATAAGTCTGTAAAATGCCTTTTTAAACAATGGTTAATGTTTAATTTTTCCTGGCTGGAGAAATTGGACCTGGTCAAATCTTTTATTTTACCAGAATTCATATATTACTTTAGAACCATACCAATTCAAATACTGGAAGTATTGTTTCATTCTTGGCAAATGATGATAAAGAACTTTGTTAGTTTTTGGCAAGAGTTAGCTTTTGGACTATGTCCAAACCTTTGAAGTTGGGGGGAATGGTTTATCCCAAAGTGTTCTTGTATTATGAAGCATCCCAATTGTCAAATCTCATTCGGATGCTCCAAAGGGATGAGGCCGAAGACTGGATTTATTTTGAGCAGGCTTCAGTCCTTCCTAGATCTCTGAGTAATCTAATTTGGAATAGGACTGCAGAAAAATTGAACCCCTCACTGAGCAATCCATTTTTATTCCACACTTTAAAGTCTTGAAACAGAAATAGAAATAAATTAGCCCCTTTTATTTCCCCACTATCTACATATATAGGCAAATCATGGTTCAAACAGGCTCTTTTACTAGCTGAAAAGAACATTTCAAAATGAATTTGATTGATACAACAAAAGAAGGTCTAGTTCTCAATAAAACTACCTTAGAATTAAAATTATGGCAAACAATGAATTGGTTTCAGTATTTTCAGCTGAAACATCTCTCAGAACACCCAGACATTAAACAATGCTTCATAAGAAAGCTAACAGATTTTGACAATCTCTTGGTGCATCAGCAATCAAATTTCAAAGATCTAATCTCCAATCTGTATAGCATAATAATCACTTCACAAAGTGACAAATCACCAATTTATACTATTTACTGGTGCGATGAGTTTCAGAGAAATATCAGCATGGAAGAATGGTGAAAGATTTGGCAGTCACAGCCTTTCCAATCAAAAGCAATAGTGATTAAAATGTAATTTCTTAAAACACTGACAAGATGATATCCTGTTGTTGTTAGCCATTCAGTCGTGTTCAACTCTGGGTGATTCTATGGGCCAGCTCTCTCCATGTTTTCCAATCCTGTACTGCTTCTTTCAGTTGTTCCATGCTCAGGCTGGTGTTGAATTTATGGTGTCTAGCCACTGTATTCTTTGGCAGCCAGGTTTCCTTCGGCTGTTAACCAATCCAAGCATAATTATTTTTTAGTGAGTTTTTCTGCATGACATGGCCGAAATAAGACAGTCGCAGTTTTGTGATTCTTCCTTCCAATGGCATGTCTGGTTTTATGCACTCCAATACTTGTTTGTCACTTTTGCTGTCCAAGGAATGCGCAGGAGGCTTCTCCAGCACCACAGCTCAAATAAGACAATTTCCCTCCTGTCTTGCTTCTTCATGGTCCAACTTTTGCAGCCATAGGTTGCTATGGGAAACACAACATCACAGAATAATCTGCATTTGGTTGCTAAGCTGATGTCCTTGCTCTTCCACATTCAATTCATGCTCATAATTGCTGTGCAACCTAGTGTGACATTTTATTTCTGGAGTACATTTGCTGTTTTGGTTGATCTGTGAACCTAAGAAAGGGAATTCCAACACACATTTGATCTCTTCAGTGTTAACTGTTTTGACATTTCTATTCTTCTCGGTGATCATGAACAAAGTCGTTTTGATGTTTAGGAAGAGGCCAAACTTCTCACTTTCTTCTTTGATTTTCTTGATTAGGTATTCCAGGCCTTCTTTAGTTTCCAAGAGGAGAGTTGTGTCATCAGCAAATCGAAGACTGTTGATATTGCTTCCTCCAATCTTTACCCCAATTTTTTTTATAATATTTTTATTGATTTTCAGATGTTGATAACACACAAAACAAAACAAATACAGACGTATACACCCACCACCCACATATCCCACTCACTAATATATCGTTCCATGTTTAGTTACTGGTTGAATATATAATTTCTAACATTCTTCCTGTTTTTATACATATGATTCTCAGATATCAAAGGACAAATTAATGAATCCTATTGAATACACAACTCAAAAATCCTCTCCTTGTTATCACTTAGTTAGCTTAGATTCTACTGCTAAACCACTCAAATTAATCAATTAAATTGTGAAGTTAATATAATCATATTATAGATCAAAGTAATATACTATTGCATATATATCCCTCTTCATTTTACGATTGCCACTAGGTTACATGCAACCTCAATACTAATGGCTACAAGCTTTAAACTACCTGACCTTAAAGGAACAAGAAATAAGTTGCTATCTGACTATATTCTTATTTCCAAGTTGTCTTTTACTTTCTACTATATCATATCTCCATAAATTATAATCAGACCTTAATAATCATTTTAATTTATCCTCTTTCTCCTTTAAATTCATCAAACCAAAATCCATCTTAAACCCAAATATACTTCGTTAATATGTAGTCACCTCTTATTTTCACAATATATTCAAAAGGAAAAGACATATATGTGTTCAAAATCTTATTCTCCCGTACCAATCCATTTCTTTTATGCATAACTTCTTTTCTTAGACCCGGAAATACATTTCATAGTACATAGCCACCTCTTATTTTCAGAATGTATTCAAAAAGAAAACATACACGTTACATGAGTTCATAGTCTTGTTTTCCCATACCAGTCCATTTCTTTAATACATAACTTCTTTTTGAATTTCGTTTTCTCTGCTTTCAATCTTGTGGCGATAGTCTTTGTACTCCTTGTCTTTTCGGTAGTGTCCTGTGTCACAGTAAAGTTGCTTAGTGTTGAAGACTGCTCTTTCCATTAAGTCTTTTTTGACCTCTTTCTTTTCTCTATTTTCTTTCTGTGGGACTGATTTGGCCAACGGGTTTTGTCTTCTCCTCCTGTTCTCACCTTTTCTCCTTCTTCCTTCCTAAGCTCTGAGTCACCTTCGCAGATCGTTTCTCGCGTCGGTGAATGGCAAATTACATACAGCCATCTCTCTTGTTTAGCTGATTGCAATTCACATTTCTTCTGGCTCTCATTAACTCGTTCAGTATTACTATCCTCTTTATCAGCTGGGCGTCATGCATTTTCCCATAATTTGTCCCATACATGATTAAGTGAGTCTTTTAGCTCTTCTCGCAACCTTTTTTTAAATTGCTCAGATCTAAATTCAGCCAATATCGCATCCTGTACTCCTTTGCACAACTCAGCTGTATCCATTTTAATCCCGTTCTTTATTTGCCTTCTTCTCCTCCTTCCTCAAACAGAGGCAACCTTTACAAATCCTCGCAATCCTTTTACACAATTTAGGGAATGGTATTAGTTCAGGTAAAACCAATTTCTTACCCCAGTCAATGTATTCAGTCTGCAATCCCAAAACGAACTTTTCCTGGCCACTTCTCTTGCCAGTGAGGAAAGTCCCGTGGGGGATGAGTCGTTTCAGCTTTCAATTCGGCCCGTTTTGAGTTGTGAGCTTCAGATATCCTTCAGATGCATACATACATGGACACAAAAAGTGTTATTGAAACCAAAATAAAAAGAAAATAGTGGTTTAAAAGCACGGATGGCCGCTGCTAAGCAGGAAAAACATGGACACCATGTTCCTGCGCTGCCCATCGCTCCTGCATCAAGGCGTGCCGGTGCACCCCCCCCGTCCTTGCCAGGGAAAAAAGGGGGGCCGGCAAAGCCTCCTACCTTGGGCTCCCTCCAGGAGACTCAAGCGGGAGTTCCCCGAATTCGGGGCCCCCCGAAAGAGCGCATAGGAGTCGGGCATCCCTCGGAGCTCCGAGGAAAACGCCCTAGCGCAGTGCCATTTCCGCCGGAAGTCCTCATCTTTACCCCAATTTTTGACGCTTCCAGCTCTGTCTCATTATTATGTTGTCGAAAGCGTTCATTAGTTGTTGTAGATTTTCCGGTTTGTATGGCCCTGGTCTTGACATTGTAGTACCTGATGTTTCGCCAGCAGCTGTTATTTCAGCATACATGTTGAATAGGAAAGGTGAAAGAATGCAATCTTGCCATACTCCTTTCTCTATCTTGAACCAATCAGTATCTCCGTATGGTGTTTGCACAGTGACTTCCTGGTTTGTGTACAATGATTGTATCAACTTGACCAGATGTGCTGGCACCCCCAGGTCTTGTAGGGCTCTTCAGTTTGTCATGATCGACACAGTTGTAGGCTTTCTTGTAATTGATGAAGCATAAGTAGATAATCTTTTGATATTCATGAGATTTCTCCATGATCCAGTGCAGATTTGCTATATGGTCATGTGTGTCATGCCCTCTTTGAAAGCTGCTTGGACATCTGGTAATTCCCTTTCAAAGGCTGGTGCAAGGTGTTGTATAATTTAAGCTAATGTGAGGGATAAGAGTGATTGTGTGATAATTGGAGCAGTCTCTGGAGTCACCCTCTAATGGTAGTGGAATGAACACTAAGCATTTCCAGTCACTTTGTCATGTGTTTGTTTCCCAAATTTTCTGACACAGGGCTCTGATGATTGTGGGTGGTACAGGCCTCAGGAATTCCTGTTGGTATCTTACTCCACAAAAAATTCATCATATTTGACCAAACAGTTCTAAATTTTGTTGGAGGGGTTGTGGTTTTGTAGGCACTTTCAAGCACTGCTGGTGGAAGTGTAAAGATATTCAACAGTTTGGGGAACAGGTGCAAAAACACATTTTTCATATTACTAGTTACACAATCCCATAGAGATTAGAGCTAATGTTGCTCAGCCTCTGGTAAAAAGAACACAATCCCATAGAGATTAGAGCTAATGTTGCTCAGCCTCTGGTAAAAAGAACTTGCAACAATAATCTTTTCTGCCCCTTGACAGAATTTGAGTTTGCAATGCAATGCAGTATGAATTCTAATTGTCATCTTATTTCAAAATATATCCAGTTATATTGGGTATGGAATACAGATAATCTCTGTCTTATCAGAAATGGCACAACAGAAAATAAAACTACTGTGTAACAAAATGACACCACATCAAAGAACCTGTAAATGCTATAATAAAAAAACCCTCAGTACAACATGTCACACAATATATAACCAAAATACACCACCAACTCCAACTATTGTAGAAAAACAATGTCCAAAAAAGTAAGTCCAGTTAATGTAACAACTTGTTAAACCTCCAAATGTTATTGCAAAACAATGTCCAGAAAGATAAGTCCAATAAATGAAACGAAATAGTGATGAAAGGAATCCAAAACATTCAGCGGGACAACGCCTCCAAACACGACATGAGTATGAACAGTTTCCCAATTAGCTTCATGCATTTACTGGCTTCATAGTCGCATATCACTTGGAGCTTTATAAAAAGCACAGAACCTGGAACAATTGCCAGAGCCTCTCATTATCTATCAACATTAATGCTTTTGTAACGGGGACCTCCGTCTCCCACGTAAACTGGTTGAAGAATCAGAAATCAGAAAGTGGGAATCAGAAAGTTCTGGTGACAGGTACTAAATGAGGTGTTTTTGATTACTGGAATTAATGTACCATTGACGCCAGAAGTATTGTTTTTAAATTTATGGCTGGATTATTCTGTTCCAGTGGTTCGGAGAAAAATGATTGCTTTGCTCTTAGTAGCTGCAAAAATGACAATTGCTGATGGAAATACCTACAATTGTACTGTGGCATCGTAAGCTTTGGGATATATATCTGATAGGAAAAAATCACTTATGAGGTGGCCCAATTGAATCACATGCTTCTAGCTCTGATTTCGCGGAGGTGTGGGCATTATACTAGGTTATTTGGCAAAAATGGAAGTAGTTCCAAAAACTCTGGAAGCTTTAATTTCAATTTAAGGTTCTCATAACTAACATGTGGTAGTATTTGGGTGTTATATATATGGGGGTATTGCTGTTTTTAATAGATGTTGCATGCATTTTAATAGCTGTTGTATAAAGTTTTGGATGTTGTACTATTTTTAATTAATATTTTTGTTGTGGAATGTTTGCTGTATTAGTGTGATTGGTTTTTAAGCAATAGTAGTCGCATGGTGTACGATTCATTGTATTATAATCATATGTACTTAGCACTTAATGTGACCTTGTCCATGGGGTCGCGAAGAGTCGGACTCGACTGTGCGACTGAAGAACAACAACTTAGCACTATATTCTGATAATTTGTAAAATGCCAAAAAAGTGTAAAGTAAAAAAATTGTATTATAATATTTCATTTATACTCATTTATCCTTTCCTGTAAAAGTAGTCTGTTGTCAATTACCTATGTTGTGATAAATTGTATGTGCATAGTAATTAGCATATTAACATGATAAATGCTTCCCTTGTTCATCTCTGTAACATATTAAGGTCTTCCTTCTTGCCAAGTAGAAACTACTATGGAGTAAAAACAATTATAAACATTGAAAACAACTGACAATCCACAGAGTAAGACAGCTATTCTGTACATAAACAGGATAGGAAACAACACTATCAGCTTATTTTAAATCTGTATGACTCAAAAGGTTTTAATTAACCATAAATAACTTTCACTGATCCAGCCTTCTTCTGAGCTGAGATGTATGCCAGCTACAATTTTCTTAAAATATCTGATCTGCCTTACATGGTATAATTACTTGTAAAAATAATCACATCAGCTCATTTAGTACATTATTTGCAGGACTCTCTATATATTGGCCATATCATTTTTATGACATCATTTTCCACATATTTTTATTACAAGGCTAGTAAAGGAAAAGGCCTTTTAGTGTGGCAATATCTGGTGCATTCACAGGTACAATTAACACACATACTTCCTGATCATATATACATATATTCAAAAGTCATATGGAGCTTTATGGTACTTAATCCCATGTATACATAAAACTACAGCCTAAGCTTCCTTATTTTCATAGTATGCACAATTCAATGCACAATTCAATGTTGTATGACTGCATGAGCCACCACATGGTTTAGGGCACAAGAAATATGTTATTGAAAAATACAGTAGCTTGCATGCTTTGCAGCATCCATACACAAAGGGGAATTTTCTTATCTACCCTCTCCCACTTCTGTAACTCTGTGGGTTAATGGATTCTCAGGAGCAACAGGGTGTCGAAGTGGAGGGCTGAAGTGAGATGATCACTGAAAAAATGCTCTCCTTCTCTCCCATGAGTGGAAAAGGTTAGGATCTAAGCCTATGTGATAATGCAAGCACATTCTTGTGAGTTAAAAGTACATGAAAAATCCACCTTTGCTTTCAATTCAGAAATATGCCTAGGAGTGATTTTACGTGGCAGTTTCATTAGCATTAGCACAGGAAATTAACCAAAAAATATATATGTTAAAAACAGGTACTCCCTACAAGAACTTGCTGTCTGTGCTAGTCTTGCTAATGTGCATGTGTACATTTACTAAAGCAACAGTGACTTGAGTGGGCTCAGCTTGAGTAACCCTCCATACTACACTGTTGTGAATTATAAGCTTTGGTTACAGCAATGTTGACATTCTTTAATGACTTAATGAATGAACAAAGTTGAAAACAGAAGGGAAGAGGAAATATGTCATGGACTCTCAACAGCTATACTTACTGAGAACCACAACTGGAACTGAGGGAACTATATGTCCAAGATTCAATGTCAAAACTATTATGTTTTGTGTGAGACCAGGAAACATGACGTCACTAATTGAATTATAATTTTCTTATTAGAGGAATCAAGTTTAGATTTTTAAAAGTCAGAGGCATTATTTCCTTTAAAAATCTTTCAAATCTATTTACAATTGCTTGTACTACATCTGATACATGTAGAATAGTTCAGATATTATCACACATAAATCTCTAAAGAGTTTAGAGTTCCTTCTCATAAATCATTTTAAAATGGTAGCATAAAATAGATGATCAAAATGCAGTTTATATGCTGGGACCCTGACTCACCTGCTGGCCCCATTTATGGTCCTGCGCAGGGTGGAGAGCCAGTGGGGGAGATGGCGGCCATGGCCAGCCACATCTGTCAAGGAAGGATGGGCTGTGCAGACAGCTGGGGGGGGCTGCAAGGGCATGAAAATCAGGTCCACACCCTCCCAAGACAGCCTACGATGGGGCTGAATAGGGCCAGGGGAGGGGGGAGGGGCCATCAGGAGGTGAAAAACATGCAGTGTCATCCAGCCAGCTCACTTCACGATCACAGCAGGTTAGGTGCCTTGTCCCCAGGCCTGTCCTCATGTGTTCATCTGCTAACAACATTTTCAGCTCACCATGTGGCAGGTGTTCATAACAGTATCACAGATGCCTTGTCTCACCTTCAGGAGGAGAGGTTTCGCAGCCTGGTACCAAAGGCCAACTGCTACCCGGACCCATTTCCTGAGGAGCTCTGGGAGCTTGGGAATGTATTCCACTCAGTTGCCCCTTCAACCTTTTGCTCATATTGGCTGCGGCCTTCTTGGCTTTCTCCACATGTGCTGGGGGTCCAGATGCCAGGCTGGTATTGGATGAGTGAGTCCTCCGGTATATAGTCCACCTATGGGAACAGGGCTTTGCCCCCAGAAAGATGGCTACCATTTCATTCATCAGCAAAGCTTATGGCTTCACTGACGAATACAACAGCTTTCTGGTTCACAAGGTGGTGGAAGGATAGAGGAGGCTCTCCCCTAGAGCACTCAATCTGCATAGAACCTTGACATTCAGTACTCTGGAACAGCTGGTGCAGAAACTCCCGAGCCAGTACTCGTCTACCTTTGAGACCACTCTATTTGAGGCAGCATTTACCTTGGCCTTTTAACTAGTGACAAATTCTATGACAGATGCAGCTAATCACCCCCTGGGGTCTGAGATGTCTTGATTGGCACAACAGGGCTCTCCTTAACCATCAGGAGGTCTAAGACAAACCAGCAGGTGCAGGGGGCTCACCTGAAGCTGGGTCCTTTGGTGGGGGAGGTCTGTGCCTGGTGAAGGCTACTTAAGCTTTTCAAGTGGTGTGACCCCACAGGCCAGGTCCCTTCCTCATTCACAGGGACAGCTCTCTATTTATGAGCTATCAGTTTTCTGGGGTCCTGAGGAGGGGCTTAGCAGCTTTGGGCCTCCCTCCCAGTGAGTTTAGGTCCCATTCCCTTCATATTGGGGTGGCGACTATAGCTACCAATTTGTGGTGAGGGACATCAAACATTCAAACATTGGGAGATGGTGCTCTGAGGCATTCAAGACCTACATCAGGCTGCACCTGGCTGCTGATTTCTAACAATGTCTTATTCAGTTTCAGGAAAGTGGTGCAAGTTAGTCTGGATCTGTGGTCACAGCACTGGGCAGGAATATACATGGATTTATCAGGATGGGGTCAGGACCATGGCCTAGAAGAGGCACTGTGAATCACCTGGATTAGCACAAGAGGAATGAGATGGGACACACTACTGCCTATGGTCTGTCACTGCAGTGAGCGGTGCTAGCCCCCAGATGCATTGGTGATACAACTCAGCGAGAATGACCTGGGGACTGCATGGGTATTGACTTGGCACGCTAAGCCAAGGCAGATTTGTGGACACTATAGGAAGAGCTCCCAACCACGACCATCCTTTACTTGGACTGGCTGGAGTGGCACTCTTGGCTTGGGGCCAATTGCCCTGAACGAACCAACAGACTGGGAAAGTGACCAGCTAGCTGGGAAAGACAATGGAGGCCATGGACGGGGCAAAGAATTCAACATCCAGACATCTCTCACCGATTGTTTTAGCTGATTGTGTTCTCTTGTCTTAATGGGGGATGGATGTCTGGCTACATAGGGTTTGGGATGGCATGCAGACCTGGTTACAACTGTAGAAGCATTGGTGGGAACCGGGTGGGAGAATGCCCAGCTCTTTTGGTGATATCAGCATGGGGTTGAATCCATTTTAGGGAAACTGGCCTGTGTGTACATTTTCCCTGTGTGTGGGCCTCCCCTTAAGGGATCTTGGGGTGAGGGCTTTCAAGGGGCATGCCCAGCTTGGGGGCTGCCAGTGGGTTACCCTCACAATCAAGTGGTAGCAGAGACCACTTAATGGTGATTGTCCTTGTGGAATCTGACATTCGGCCATCCTATGGTTCTTCCCCACCCCAACAGATGGTCAGGGGTGGGGAGGGGTACATCAACTGGCAGGCGGGACAGTCAATGTGAGAATACGGTGTTCACATGCTGTGCCAAGGCTTCTTACAGCTGTAGTCAATAAAGTTGTGGTCATTTTATTCCAAAAGGTTGAAAGTGATTGTGTTTATTAGGAGTTCAGACTCTTCACCTTCACTGCCCTCTCCCCTCCCCTAGGTGCTAGGACTGCAAACTGATTGTTATGTACAGTGCTGAGGTAAATTGTAGATCTGGTTCCTGAGGTAAATTATTCTCCCCCTGCAGTAACTCATGCAAATGCCTTTAATTTAACAAAACAGGTTTATTGTCAATTCCAAAGAAGTATTCAAGCTAATTTTGATAGTCAGATATTATAACTTAATTGTGTCCCCCATAATTACAGGTAAGTTGGATGGTGGTTTCTGTTAGAGTGCTAGTGTCACAATACACACTCTGCCCTAATGAAACAGGAGTTTGCTTTTAAGGCTCAATAGATCCATTCCTTTTACTGCTACCTCTAACCTTAGAGATGAATGCCAGAAGTGTGGCCTTTAACTGTTAAGTCCTTACACTTCATCAGTCCAATTTACCATAGGACTCAACCCTGGAGACCAGATCAGCTTACTTCTGGATCTTACCCTGATCCAATACTTAAAGCCTAACACCCTATCTCCCTGAGATAACCTACCTTGCTTAACCCAAGAAATCAAAACCTGTATTATCCCTATTGTTACCTATTTGTGTCTCTTCATCTCTTTGCTTGCCAAGTCCTTTATGAAGTACTGACAACCTTTCTTTCTCTAAACCTCTCCTCCTTCAGAGGTTCCACAGCCTCCCATTGGTTGATGTCATTGGTAAATAGAATACTTCCCCTATAGACAATATTTGCTGTGAGGCCTGGAAGGCAGAACTAAAGGTTGTATATCACAAATATAATGTGAAACCATTATTTTATGTACAGTTAGTTGGGGAATCCAGATTCAGCATGCAAATAATCACTTAAATCACACTTTGGCCTTGAAAAATGCTGATTTTGATTGTCTTCACTCTGTAGCAAGGAAGGATAGAGCCAGGGAAAAGAACAGGAATAAGCCAGGACATCTGCATTCACAGATCCTGCAAAACACGATTTAAGACTAGCTGTGGGCATGCTCATAACTTCCCCCCCTTTATATGCTATGTTCATCCTGCAGATTCAAAAAATTACTTTATGTGTACTGTGACTGTAATCACACCTTTACAACAGGGACTAAGGAATAAATGTGATTTAGGTGATTTGCAGTAAGCATTAACAGCTATATTCAATTATTGTTATTCCATGTCTTACAAAGACTCTGTATAGTGGTGAATGTCATTTTTATTTATACATTACAGAAAGCAGGGGGAGCATTCTACAGATAAAATAATATTTGTGCAGCACATGGATAAACTTAGCAGGGGGATGAAAAATCAAAGTTTAAAGCATGTACTTGTTTGTTTTCATGAATTCTTCCCAAAGGCATTCAGTATCTGTTTTATTTTATTTAGTTCATTTGTACCCTGTTCTGCTCCCCAGTGGGGACCCAAAATGGCTTACAACATTATCCTTTCCTTCATGCTCCTGGAATAGGTTAGGAACAGGTTCAACTGAAAGTGTGTGACTAGCCCAAGGTCACTGTGAGGCAAAGCACTCTAGTTTCTCTCAAGGATTAACATGATTATTGAAAGAGTCTGGCCTGTAGGTGTTCATAATCTGGGCCTTCCTACAGTTACCATCCTTATCTCTTTCAAAGCCAGATTCAAAATGAGGTAAATGGTTAACTACAAGAACCCGTATTGGTCATACATAGGAAGGGGGGGAAATTAGGAATGGTTGCTAACAGCCTCTGGAAAGCTCCATCAAAGAGTACTATGATTGGAGCGTTAAAACCATCTGATCTCTGGGGGCAAAAGGCTATAATTAGGGTACAGAAAAGAGAGAAGTTATGCTAACTTTATGCTTGTGCTTTGATATGTCATGCTACATCATGATGGACAGCTATGTATAGAATGCTTTAGACCAGGGGTGTCAAACACGCAGCCCAGGGGCCCGATGAGGTCCCCGAAGGACTTCTATCAGGCCCACAGTGGAACTGGCTGTCTTCGGCTTCTTCTTCCAGTTCTGCTGCTGCTGTGTCATCATAGGTTTGCAGCTTACAGATACATACCTGAACAACATACTCAAGATTGAAACAGCACAGACATTTTGATGCAATAATTCAGAGCAAGAGGTGTCAGTTATCAGACACTGTTAAATAAGCAAAATATTGCGAGAGTGCTAATGTTTTAAGCATGTTTTTATTTTACGTTTTTAAAAAAACTTTGTGTTTGTGTCCTTTATAAAGTTTATATCTCCGCTACCTGACATTACGTTTTATGACACACATGACCCAGCCCAACAAGGTCTCATTTATGTCAGATCCGGCCCTCGTAACAAATGAGTTCAACACCCCTGCTTTAGACTATAGCTTGGACTCTTATGCTGCAAGAAGGTGAACCATCTAATGGCAGGTATTAAATTCATTAGATAGAAAGTTAGTTTTTAAAATTTCTTTGCTGCTGAGCAGTAGAGACTGTACTGCATAATGCTATTCTTTTTTTAAACTGTTCAATAAACATATATATATATATGCTTTATTTGTGTGCATTTAACCTCAAGGACCCATAGAGCTGGGTGCTGCTCTTTTAAAAATGAGTGGACACTCAGGTGGACCCAGGCTTGGGTTCTTGACAGTCATAATGCAAGTTTCCAAGGCAGAGCAGGGATTTGAACTGCATTCTGCCACATTCTACTCTGACACACTAACCATTACACCAATTGTGCATTTGCAGCTAAGTTCCTATGTATTTTCATATAGCCACAGTAATAACACTGAATATGACAAAAAATACTCTAGTATTGTAAGCTGGACAGCTATAGCACAAAGCAGTGAAAGTTAAGCACTGTGAAATCCTATTGTCTTCAAAGGGAATGAGGTAATATGGTCAGTGCACACACCCCAAAATCAAAGATTTCACATTGTTTAAACTCTACAGTACAATGCATCCGTATTTACATACGGTGAAGTCAATGTGAAATTTAAACAAGGTGAAATTTGACTACTTCATATCATAATCTCCACTCCATTTTAAACACATTTCCATTGCACCTATCCACCCAAATCTGAGTACTCATTTATGTTCAAATAAAGGGAAATATAATTACAAAAGCTCCTAGACAGATTAAGGCTGCATTAGTACAAGAAGCTGAGAACATTTGGAGGTCACAGAATAGGGCACAATATGGCCAAAGTGTCTCTGGACTTTTGTTAATCCTTTTTTCCTTTTTTCCAAAGCCCCATTTCCCTCCCCTTTTTTTGCCTTCTGCATCATTTACAACACTATTCCCATAGAAACACCACATCATCTGATCAACTGTACACACAAATGGCAACACTAAAAATAATTTTGAAAAGAATTACCTTAATGTCAAAAGCTCCAGGTTGTCCCACTTTACTATAAAGTTCCAACTGATCTTTGATAGGGGAAAGCCACAGTCTTAGTTGATTTAACTGTTGTTCAAACTGGACCAAGTTATTTAGCAGATGTTCTGTTTCTTTCTGTTTCTCAGGCAGATCTTTGGATACCTTAAAAATATCAGAATATATTCTGTAAGATACTTCTTATTAAATAATTAAGACAATACTGTAATTCTGGCAGACAGCAACATGCCAACATTTCTGTGGTCATGTGGCTGGCATGACTAAATGCCGAGGCGCATGGAACGCTGTTACCTTCCCACCAAAGTGGTACCTATTTATCTACTTGCAATTTCTTGCTTTTGAACTGCTAGGTTGGCAGGAGTTGGGGCCAGAGATGGGAGCTCACTCTGTCATGCGGCATTAGGGTCTCAAACTGCCAAACTACAGACCTTCCAGTCCGCAGCTCAGTGTCTTAACCACTGAGCCACTGAGGCCCCGTGTGGCTTATTTAGATCCCTCCAATTGAACCCAAATTTCTCCAACACTACAATACACATGGGTTTGGATCCAGTGATGCATGAGCAGAAATATAAATGGATTTATAGGTGTTCTGCTCACACAAGATGATTTACAACACATAGAGCTTTCCTCCCAGAAACTGTTTGCACATGATCTTGAACTAGCAGATATCCCAGTGAGGATACACTATGTTTGATTTCGTGAAAATGGCTAGTGCAGCCTTTTTTGTGTATGTTTCTCCTCACTCAAGAGCTCTAGCACAAGTGGAAATTTTGTCCTCAATCCAACCCAATATTTCTAATCTATTCTAAGGGGGGCACTTAGATGGGAGCAAATGGGGTGAGTGCTTAACCCTTTCATTCTAGGCCACTTTCTCTCTGCAACAGACTACCTGCCAACTGCTTTCCCCAGTGAAATATACTGGGTTCAGACACGTTGAGTGTTCAGTTCATAGTTAGTGATTTCAACTAAACTCTAAGACAACTCTAGCAGGACCAGAGCCCTGCTTAAATGCATACAAAATACACACCCAACGCCCACCCCCCCGCGTCACGGCGATAGGGTATTTACAAGATAACTACCGTTCAATAGGTCCCTTTCAGAATCCTAGTAGTCTATTGTTTAGGTGTTCAAGCTAGGTCAGTTCTCTGGTGCACTTTGAGCTTAATACATAACACCCCTCCCCCCAAGGTTCAAAAGCACATTAACAGAAAAAGTATTTTAAGTAGGCTGATTGGTGCCGTTCGAGGTTTGAATGGCGCAGCTCCATCTGTGGGGCCAGGGTCTCAGGATTGGAGGCCACCGGTGCAGCCAAGGTGTCAATGGGATGTAGCGGTGTTGGTGCAACTTTGGGGAAACTCATGGCCGTTTGCTCCAGCGCGTCGTCATGGGCTGGCTGCTTGCTGGCGGTTGTTCCCCCTCAAGCTCTGGTTCTGGTGGGCATGGCAGCTCCGCGTTGCACTCTTCTAACTCGGCGGGAAGTTGGCAGTGACAGAGCTGGTTAATGTGTTTCCACAGTACCTGGACGTCCTAGGTAGACACCTCATAGGAAAGGGGCCCTGTTACTCTGATGATCTTGGCGGGGATCCAGGATGGGCCACTGGAAAAGATTTGGGTGTAAACAGGGTTACCTGGGAAGAACCCACAGGGGGCTACTTGACTTTCAGTTGCCGGGTAGTTTTCTGGAGTGCGATCAGGGTGTAGCCTGTCTAGACTGCAGCTGGTGGAGGTGCTTGGTGTCACAGGGTGGCAAAAAAGAAATGCTACGAGCCGGTGATCCCAGTCTCCATGAATGATCTGCCGGAGGGACTCCTTTGTGACCCTTACTATCCTTTCTGCTTGGCTTTTGGTGGCTGGGTGGAAAGGCGCGGAACAGACATGCCAGATTGCATAGCAGCCCATAAATTCCTGGAACTCCCCTGAGGTGTTCCGTTGTCCGACACAATGGTGTCTGGAAGCCCGTGGGTGGAGAAGATGCACCAAAGGGTGCTGCCTTGGAAGAGGTGGAGGAGACTGGTACCACCTCCAGCCATTTGGTATAGGAGTCCACTAAGATAAAGAAAATCTGCCTCTGAAAGGGGCCCGCAAAGTCCATGTGTAGCCTGGACCAGGGTTTGTGGGTGGACTCCCACTGGTGCATCGGAGCCCTGGGGGGGGGTCTGGTTGGGTTTCCTGGCATGTCTGGCAGTGCCTAACACAGTCCTTGATCTCGCTGTCCATGCTGGGCCACCATACGTAGCTGCATGCCAGCGCCTTCATTCGCACGACCCCCGGGTGTGTTTTGTGAAGTATCACTAGTTCTTGTTAGCACAATAGTGTTGGTACCACCACCCGGCTTCCCAACAGCAGGCAGCCCTTATGTGCCAACAGTTCATCCCGGTGGGAGGAGAATGTGGTGAACTCCGGGCCCACCCAGCTTGTGGGCCATCCCCTCCCCACCCAGTCCAAAACACGGGAGAGGACACGGTCCCTGGCAGTGTGGTGGGACATGCTGAAAACCTGAAGAGGACAGTCAGGCAGGTCCTCAAGGAGCAGGATCTGATGTGCTGGAGCCAGGTCCAGGTCGCAGGAGGGCAGCAGCAGGCGGCTGAGGGCGTTGGTGTGACCCATCACCTTCCCAGGGCAATGGATGAGTGAATACTGGTAGCCAGCCAGGAAGATGGACCAGTGCAACACCCTGGGAGACAGCATCTCTGTCATTTGGCAATCCGGGGCCAGCATGTCCAGCAGTGACTTGTGGTCAGTCACGACGGTGAAGGGCCTCCCATAGAGGTAGTCATGGAATTTCTTGACTCCTGCCACGATCGCCAGCACCTCTTTGTCAATTTGTGCGTAGTTGCACTCGGCCGAAGACAAGGTGCGAGAATAGTAGGCTATGGGGACTTCCCTGCTGTCTGGGAGCTGGTGGCCAAGGACAGCTCCTACCCTGTACGAGGATGTGTCACAGGCAAGGATGACCAGAAGCATTTCATTGAAGTGAGCAAGGACGGCATTAGAAGTGAGCAGTTCTTTGATGGCCTGGTACGCGGTGGCTTGCTTCTGGCCCCAGATCCAAGGGGCTTTTTTTTGTCAAGGAGCCGGTGCAGAGGCTCCACGACTGTTATGGGGCAGGAAGGAGTGGTAAAAGTTCAACAGTCCCCAAAAGGCCTGGAGCTCTGGTTTGGACATGGGCGCCAGTGAATTAATGATGGCGTGGACCTTGTCCGACGTCGGATGGATGCCCTGTGCGTTGACAGAGACCTGGGCGAAATTCAGCTTGCTGAAGATCTTCACACCTGCCAGGGACGCCAGGACGTGGCTGACCACAAGGACTGGGTAAGCATGGTCCTGGAGGGCCTTATTAATCATGCACTTGTAGTCCATGCAGATTTGGACATCTCCATTGAGCTTTGCTGGGGTTATATAATAAACTCGTTTATAAAACAAATTCTCAATAATAATTTCTGAAGTAATGAACAAAACTAATTGGGGTGGTTGGCTATCTCTACTAAACCAAAAGGGAGCAAGTCAGGGTGTAGTCTCAGACCAATATTTGTGGATTTACAATCTATCTCTCCCTTATAATAAAAGAGTAGTGGGTGCCAAAATTCTAAAGTTGGCCCCTTTAGTGTATGGATGCTTGAACTGTCAGTCAGAAGACGCTGGCAGAAGACTGGCTGCTTTGTGCAGTCCCGCCCAGTGTTTCAAGGTCTTTTGCATATGGAAGCTGATTGGACTTCACTCCATT
>NW_015160903.1:148413-170502 GCF_001447785.1 Gekko japonicus
GAAAGACAGAATTTTGCCTAATAAGAGGCTGCTGAGAGGGGAGGAGATAAAGTTGCCAGCTTTAGGTATGGAAATTCCTGGAGATTTGAGGAGTGGAGCCCGTAGAGGGGGACCTCAGACAGGTTACAGTGCCATAGACTCCACCCTCCAACCCAGCTATTTGCTCCTGGGGAACTATTGTTGCCAATCTTGGCCCAGCAGACATCAAACCATTCTCTTCAACCCCCAACTAAGCCGGGTGCAACAGGGAAAGGATATGTACACAGAGGTCACAGAAAACAGAATGGCAGCTTGCTGACATACTGCCCCCCTTAAAATACACTTACAACACACCTCCCGGGTCGGGCGGGAGATCTCCCGGGCTGGGCGGGAGACCTCCCGGTTTGTCCGGGAACCTCTTGTGGAAACTACGGATCAGGTAAGGGGCCCGAATATCCCCTTCTTCCACCCATTCGCGGTGCTGGGGACCGAAATCAACCCATTCGATGAGGTACCAGAGTTTACCACGTTTCAATTTACAATCTGTCAGCAAGCTGCCATTCTGTTTTCTGTGACCTCTGTGTACATATCCTTTCCCTGTTGCACCCGGCTTGTTTTCTATCATCCTGCTCCTGCGTTGGAATGCACAAGATAACTGCTGGAGGTTGTGTGGGGGAGAAGATGCTGTAATGCTTGCCTATTGCTTTTCTCATGAGTCCTGCACCTGTGTTTTGTCTGATGTTCTGCCTGGTTCCCATGGACTGGGCGCGCAACCGTTTCATTAGCCCGCCAGCGGGAATGCTATTCATTGGATCTGTATCTGTTTGAATTTCCTTTATTATGCTTGCCCTACCTGTGTATCCCCAGTTCTAACAAAGAACGTGTTTGAGTGTCTTTCCAATGCTTTGAAATAAATTTTGCTTTTCTTGAAAACGTGGATTTATTCTCGATGCTTGGGGATCCAACACTCGCCAGCCCTGGCATGGGGGGGTGGGAGGGGAGGGGGGCCGGGCCGAGATTCGGGGGGTCGGAGCGAGGCGGCCGACGGAAGGCCGATGCCTCCGTCGCCCGGCCAAGATTCGGGGGGTGGGGGCGAGGCAGGCGATGGAAGGCCGATGTCTCCGTCGCCTGGCTGGAGTGGCCGCGGGGAGGTCTGGAGTCGGACGGCCGCTGGCAGGAGCCGCGGTCGCCCGGGCCGAGATTGGGGGGGCAAGGCGGGCGACGGAAGGCCGATGCCTCCGTTGCCCGGCCCTCTACAGAATCCACCCCCCAAACCTCCAGGTATTTCCCTCCTTAGAGCTGGCAACCCTACATTCCCCTCAGTGCCTGTTGGTAGGCAACTAAGCTTGGTCCTGTCACCTACTTTGGCCTTTGGGAGAAAACACATTGGGGCCAGTCCTGATAGGGTTGCCAACTCCAGATGGGAAATTCCTGGAGACTTGAGGGATGGAGCCTGAAGAGGGTGAGGTTTGAGGAAGGGTGGGACCTCAGACAGGTACACTGCCATAGACTCCACCCTCCCAACCAGTCAGTCCCACATAGGGAACCATTGTTGCCAATCTCCAGGTGAGGGCTGGAGAGCACTCAGTATTACAACTGCTCTGCAGAAGGGAGGGCAGAAGTCAGCTGAAGTCAAAGGGGCAGATAATGGTAGGTTGATGGCTACCTGGGAAGGAGATGGGGTTGCCAACTACATCCTGACAAATTCCTGGGGATTTGAGGGGTGGAGCCTGGAGAGGGGTGGGGTTTGCAGAGGGGTGGGACCTCAGACAGGTAGAATGCCATAGACTCCACCCTCCAAACCAGCCATTTTGTCCTGGGTAACAATTGCTGCCAATCTCCAGGTGAGGGCTACAGATTACTCACAATTACAACTGCTCTTCAGGTAGCAGAGATCAGTTCCTCTGGAGAAAACAGTGGACTCTGTCATTATACCCTGCTGAGGTCACCACAGCAAATTGACACTGTTTGCCCAAAGCCAGAGCACTGCCCCAGAGCCTCTTTCTAGATCCCGTTGTATTGCTTTCACAACGGGCTTTACTGCTAGTTAAGTATATAAAACTCAATTTTACCTGTTACAAACAGGATGCTTGGAGTTAATAAATACTCTGATTTGAATCCACTTTGATGGTTTACAAATCTTTTCGTATTAATTGACTCCAGGCCAGGGCCGGCTAGCCCGCTAGGTGAACTAGGAGTGGTAAAAGTTCAACAGTCCCCAAAAGGCCTGGAGCTCTGGTGCGCTGGCCCTCAGGGGTGCCAAACTGTGCCCCGCCCCCGTGGGCCAAAGAGCCGTTGCTGCCCTGCGTGCCACGGCCGGACCGCAAGCGCGCCTCGCCCTTGCTCGCTGGCTCTGCGGCCTGGCTCCGGCGCGTGCTGGGGGAAGCGCAAGGCTCTGAAGTGTGCGGGGGCGCGCCTGGAGCGGCCTCGGGGGAAAGGCAGTGCAACCAGTGGGGCTGCGGGGGACGGCGCTCTCCTGGCGGCAGCACGCATTCCGCAGAGCCCTGTTGAGTGGCACAGCCAGGAGGCCCCTCCTCCCTGCTTGATAAATCATACCACTCTCTTAATCCTGTTAAGTATAATACAATTATTTTCACTCATAACACAGCTTGGGACCAGATGAAAAAGAAAACAATTAGAAACACATTCACTTAGATAATATATTAAATAGATGTGTGTGCATAATATGGTTTAATTTCACAAAATATTACTTTAATCTTTGCTAAAAATTAGGATTTAGACTCATGCTGGCCCCAGAGCCAGCTTTCAACTTGTATGAAGAGGACATACTTCTTCATACAACAGACAAATTCTGTGCTAAAGAGTGTGGCAATTATATTGCACTGGTTTTCCAGGGCCTACACACAATTGTACTGGATCCATATAGTGCTACAAAATCATGGAAATCATGGAAATTGAAACAAGAAGGTTTTATTTCCAGGAAACAAGTATCCACAGATGTTCTCAAACAACACCTATATAAATCAGCACACCTGTACAAATCAGTCCAAACTAATGTAACTTGTTTTTTACAATGTTGTTTCTGTTGTTTCTTCCAGAAAACTGAACAATAAAGGCCAATCCTGTAATAATAATAGGTGTTCTAAAAATCATTGAATATGGTGACAATGCTGGAGCAGTTTGAAGAAATAGAAATATTACCTAAAATAATACATTGAATGTTAAATTTCATCTTACAGTCCTTCAATATATAAAATATAAATTACACAATTTAATTTGCAATGATTTTCCAGTAATTGTTAGCAGGTATAAAAACTGTTAAATTTTATATATGTTCTCCTTGTGTCTTTCTGTTCACAGCTTTCTCTGTAATTCTTACAGAATAATTAATATCCATGTACATCAAAGGTCTACGTCAGGTGGGATTAAGCATTAATCTAAAACATTTGAAAAACTGATCTTTAGTATGTTAGTTCAAGAACTAATTAAGGTAACCTAATTGACATCTTGGTGCCTGAATAATTCAAAAGATATGAACTCTATATTTTGTAATAGTGGAAAGTCATAATTTTATATAAATAGCTCTAATTCTTCACAAGAATTGTTATTATGATACCATAATCTCCACTCCCTTAACCTTGCATAGCTAAACAGGAAAGTTTTTAATGTGGCTACTAAGATTTCCTCTTTACTTAATAAAGATTTAATCTAAATCATATAACTAATAAGAGAATCAAAATCTGAATAGATTATGACATGAGATTTTGATGTTCTTTTACAGCTATAAGTATCACTTTCCACCATCCATTTCTTTAAATGTCCTTTACCTCAAGAGAAATCTAATTTTATCACATGAAAAGGCTGCATACCTTCCTTTCACATTTGGACTTTGCATACATTTGGACTTTGCAGCTGATCTGGGCTGCATCCACACACTACTTGATATTGCACTATAGCAATCATTCAAAATCAAATTATCCTATGTGGAGAAGACAATCCTGTTGAAAATTATTGCTATAATGCAGTGATAACACAGTATCCAAATGGTGTATGGATGCAGTCATAGATTCCTCAAGATCACAATATTGCAAAGAATAAGGAGTCTTAAAGCTGATACAGAAGGAACCAGTGAATTCTTGCCATTTTAGGAGGCATAAGGTTAATATGACATCATTAATCAAAGTCTGCACGAATACCCTATAGCCTATCAAAATCCAGCATGCTAGAATTGGATAACTGGGGAAGGGGTTAGCCTTTTTGCATTTATTTTGTATTTTGTAGGCATAGTACACACACACAAAAGTATGGCCTTTTGTCAAATCAAGCATCTTGAATTGTGTCAGTAAGGCAAATTTGTGTTACTAAGCCAATCAGTGGAAATAATTTAATCATCATCATACTTATAATTTATATAGGGTGTTCATGGATCAAATTGCTTCACATATATTATCCTTTGTAATTACTTATACTGGTCTTGTAAGGAATCCCTTCATTTATCATGTTGTAATGCTTCAGATTGTAATACATAGATAGCATTCTTTATAAGTCTTAATGACTGATTTGTGGGTCAGACTATCACGACTGTTGGCTTTATACTTGTTTACTGATTGGATCGTGTTTGTCCAGATTTATCCTCTTTTTACTCCACCATCAGCCTGAGACATGTAAAAAGACTGTACAAATCAATGCGAGGACTGTCATCAAACCTGAAGTGTGAAGCAACAAAACTACTGTTGCTGATATTCAACATGAAAGAAGCCTACGCCACAGCAGCAACACCCAAGTAAAATAGTAAAATGACTCCCCAGAGACGGAGTCAGAAAGTGCAGGTTCCCTCATTTTTTCAGGCCTGTTTATTTCTCTAACTTATAAAGATGTACTGGTAAGTCTGGGTATACACGTAGAAAGAATTAAAAATAAAAATAAAAAGCCTTACTGAAAAATACTAGGAAAACTTGTAACAGGTTACAGATACACACCACACTTGTTAATATGCCTAACCTTTATCCAGCGATGGTTAGCCTCCTTGAGTCTGGTGTCAAGCTTATGTTTTACTTCAGGGTTCAGTGATGCACTACCAAGTGCTTTTCCTCCAGCTTCATTTAATCGTTTCAGTATTCCCTTGTGTAGAGGCAGTTCTTCCACTCTTAACTGGAACAGACAAATGCAACATCTAAAATGAACTGTAGTAGAATTTTCAGCTCCCTTATCTTCACCTCTATTGATTAGTTTATCAGCTGAAGTAACTAGACTCCAGAGCTCAATTCAGCACAAAATATACACAGCTTTTGTTCTAGGTTGCAATGCCTTGGGGGGTGGGGAGTAAGTCCTGCCTCTGCATCAGGAAGACTTTCCTCAGAGGCAGATGCTCACCACAGTGTCAAAGCCATAGTGGGAAAGGAATGAAAAAAATCTCAGGAGAGAGAAAAAATGCCGTCCCCTAATGTCTAATTCTGGCCTTGATAATTTTTCTTTGACTTTATGAACCAACCCAAACACTCAGAAGCCAGACTCATTTTTCAGGAATCAGGGTTTTGTATTTTAAAAATCATATTTTCTACTTATTGCTACCACAAAACCTAATCCTAAACTCTTCTCAGTGTCTCATTATTTTATTAAAGCTATGACAAAAGTGCTGCTGTATAGGTGGTAACCCTGCTTGCCATCACTTTTAACAAACAGCCTCTGGTCTGATGCTGTAGCCTCTCCCCAGTTTCTTAGAACTTTGTTATTGCTTTAAAAAGCTTGATTGCATTGACTGTTAGAGACTATATAGAAAGCAACTGGTTCATCTATCACCACTGAATGAGGTAAAGTTAACATATGAACAAGCAATGACAAGAACTTTATGAACCTTCTGATGTGAAATGATAAATAAGTTTTGTACTTCAATGTGGATTGTGGAGACACACTACAATAAAATCATTGATGAAAATACAAGGCACCGCAAAGCAATTTCCAGGCACCAAGACAACCTGGTGACTGGGACAGGATGAGCCCTGGTCTAATGATCCCCAGAATTTGGCCACTGGGAGCTTTACAGGTTAAAAAACAACAACACCACCCAACAACAACAGGAGATTCATTAATTGTATATTAGACTTCTCTGCTGTGTCAGTCAGTATCTAGAGCTGACATTATCAGGCAGCTGCTGAAGCCCTCACACCTTGAGAGGACCTGCAGACTAGCTATGACATAGGAATAGTGATCTCTTGTGACCTTCCTCCAGACATGCTTGAGTAAGCAAATGTGATGACTACTAAGAAGAAAAAAAAAAGCAGCTGCCACCACTTGCATTCCTGTACTTCTTCGGTATGTGGTGGTTGCTGCTGCCACATCTAGCAGCTGTTGTTATCCATTTGCTGGTTAAGTGAACAGGACTGGCAGCACTAAATAGCAACAACCACTAAGGTCTGCTTTCTGGTTCTATGTTAATGTCGATATAATTATTTTATTGATTTACAAAATTTATACCCCACCTTTCTGCTCTCAGCAGGGCCACCAAGGTAGCTAACAGATTAAAAACATACATAATACATCTTTAAAAAGACCATTAAAACCAAACAGAAACACATTCTAACAATTAAAACCAAGTTAAAATACTCATACATGAAAATAACAATTAAAAACAGGGCAGGAAAAAGGAATCATTGAAGGATAAAACAAAAAAGACAAAACAAAAAGATGGCAACAGAAGGGGACAGAGTTCTAGAGTTTTCATGACATGACCAATACCTCTTCTAGGTTTCCATCAGCCTAATCTCAGAAACTGGGCCCACCCAAATTAGGGACTTAGATGATCACCACAGTGGTCAGGAAGGTTCATAAGTATCCTGGTCCCAAGCCATGTAGGGCTTTAAAGGGCAATGCCAGCAGCAGGGCTGGATCCAGGTTTTTTTCCACACTAGGCGATGCTACCTTCTGGTGCCCCCTGGTGCATCCACCAATTTCCTGGTGCCCCCCGGTGTGCCCCCTACCCCAGCACGACAGCCCCATGGAAAAAGAAAAAGAGGGAAGAAGGGAATGGGTGCCATTGGGGGTGGCCTCAGCCCGGCTGCTTGCTTGCTTTCCTTCCAGGAAGGGGCCCCCCGAGCCACCCCTTCCTGCACTGGGGGCGGCCGTTGCAGTTGACCAGGATGATGGCCAGCATGTAGTCCTTGCCCAGCATGGCTTCAGCGGCGGGCAGGCGCACAGCAGCCAGCGAGTGAGTGAGGGTGGCAGCAGGGAGGTTCTGCTGCCCGAGGCTGGTGCCGGAGTGTGGGGCAGGGTGGAGCTGCGTGGGAAGGAGGGCGGAGCCCGGCAGGGGGCCTGCTGGAGGCCAGAGCAGCATGGAGTCCCCAGAGGAGCACGCCTGGAAGCTGGTCTCTGCCGCCGCTGTGCGGGGTTGCAGCAGCATCGCTTACCCTGTTTAGGCAAGGGGGGAGAGGGGTGGCAGGCCAGTGGGGTGCCCCCTCTTAAGGCCGCTGCCTAAAAATTCTCTGTGATGGGCTGGCCCTGGCCAGCAGCTTGAATTGTGCCCAGAAACGTACTGGAAGCCTGTGTAAATGACAAGATCTGGAGTAATGTGGTCTCAACGATTCACTTCAGTCAGCATCCTGGTGGCAGATTCTGCATCAATTGACATTTCCAAACACTATTCAAGGGCAATCCCATATAGAGTTGTCATGACTCAGGTGGGGTGTCATCTGAAGCTGCCACCACTCTGGATGTAGGTTCCCTTGAGAAGGCCCAGAGCACCCTCCCAAGACCTTCAGATCTCCCTTTTGGCTGAATAACAGGCGTGAGGACCAGGCAGAGTGAAACAAGGAAAAGGTTTATTTTATAGGAGGTCAAACAACAAGGTGCAGAATAATAACAGTAAGTGGATGAAAATAAAAGAAATCAAATGCCCTAACGCATTTAAATATATACTGTCCCTAGCTCACAATTCCTTTTTTTTTTGGCCCCCCGAAGGGGATTTTTTAATTGCATTTTATATATAGACTACAAACTACAATGAAAAAAGGGAGGGGTACTACATTTAGGGAGAAAGTAAAGATAACCACTACTGACTAAAAACCCAAGAGAGGAGATCTTCAAAATAGCTTATATACTATACCATCCCTTTAAATGCTACATTCTATGAACTTAGTCAGTCACGCTTTTATAACTTTTAAATCTTAAATTTAACTGTTAAGAAAGATTCCCTCAGCATCTCCATGTTAAAATATCTTATTTATCAGAGTTCCATTCAGAGTCTTTCAACCTTCATTTCTTCTTGTCTTGTCTCTTCCACAGTTTGTAAGGACTTTTAGGAGTCGCTTCACCTTTCTCCGACAGAGAGTTCTCACCAGAGGACCCCGAGTCCAGCTCGGCACTGGACTTACTGTCCTTTTCCTCTTTATCCACCTCCTCTGGCTCACCCCGCTGTGCTCTCAAAAAGTCTTGTGCTTTTGCCACAGAGTCAATCTTTTCTTTCTTTTCCTGGAGTTTAAAGGTCACGCCCTCTGAGTATAACCACCTATAAACCTTTATAACCATCTGAGTATAACCACCTATAAATCTTTATACTTCTTTCTCTGTTGTCTTATTTCAAATGGGATATCTTTCAAAATCCGATTAGTCTTGTCCTCAATTCTCAAAGGTGTCCCCACCGTCACTCTCAGGATACAATCCCTTACGTGCCTCTTCGAGAATCTCACCACAATTTCCCCAGGCAGATTCCCCACATCCATTTCGCTCATAAGATCGTCCGCCTTTAAATCTGTCACTGGGGCCAATTCTTCGCTCATCATATGCTTCAGAGTCTCTCCTTTGCTCTCTGGGACATCCTGGAAGCGAAGAACCAGATTTGCTTTTTCCATTTGTATTTGTAAAAGCTGTTCTTCTGTTGAGTTTTGCTTCTTTTCCAATTTATACACCTTTTTCTTCACCTTTTGTGTGGTGGCATCAAACTCTTTCACTTTCTCTGTTGTTTTGTCCAGAATTTTAAGTGTATTGTTGATTTGTGTCTGCTGGGTAGATATCCATTTATTCATTTTTGACAGCTGCTCTTGAAGATTAGTCATCTGCTCCAGCAGGGCAGGGGGCACAGGGACTCTGCCATCGTTTTAGCCAACTCGGTGATTCTTTCCGGTCTTGGACTCTCAGCTCCTTTCGTTTTTAAAAGCTTCTCCTTCTCCGTCCTCTTTCCCGCCATCTTTTTTGATTGTTTACTTTTGCCCAACTTTTAAAAGTCTCTGAATTTGCCCTCCACCACTCATGTGTGCCTTGGTAAATCTTTCCAGCAGTTTTTTAACCGCTTTGCTTCTGCTCCCCCCCCCCCGATCTCACTTAGAGTTTGTGCCCCTCCCCTGCTCGCTTTGCCCTCTAGTCCGGGGGGTTTGGGGGGAGCTTTCTTTTTAGTTTATCAAATCGCTTTCATCTGACTCACGTTCATTATCGGCCATCCGACCTCTTTTACTTTCGTTTTCCACTGCTCGACCTCCTGTGCTTGTCCCGGCCAGCTTCACTAATTCCAAACAGACACAGATGGAGGGACCATGGGGATGAAGAAGTGCCTTGATTCTCCAGCATCGTGCTGGGGAAGAGGCAACCCCTCAGAAGTCCCTTGGCCAGGAGGCTTTTGCCAGTCTCCTGGGGGGAGTGTGATACATCGCCCCCCTCCTTTCCGCCTGTACTCAGTTTCACCCTCAGGAGGTGCGACTGCTCAGCGTGCAGCCATCCACCGGACTTTGCAGTAGGCCTGTGTCTGTGTGTACCCCCAAACTACGGACCTGTTTCTTCAAGGGGAGTGCAACCCCATCCACAACAGGTGATACTAAGGCCCAGGTCAGACTTTCTGTTCATCAATAGCATTTCCATCTTGTCAGGATTAAAATACATGAATAAATGAGGTTGGAGAATACAGTTTAAATAGGTTGATAAGCAGGGCTCCTACATTTTCTTGCTTGGGACCCCTAGAATCAGTCTTGGGTAATGTTCACTAAACATATGAAAAGGGAGCTAGAGGGTCTCCGGGTAAAATGTGAGAGAATCTATCTTCTTCACTTTCCATGAATTTATATCAGCATATGAAGCTGCCATACCAAAACAGTATAGTTCAGTACTACCTACTATCATTGGCTGCAGTTCTCCAGGCTATAAGGCAGATAATTCCCCCCCGCCCAACACTGCTATCTGAAATCTATTAACTGGCAAGAAGAACTGGAGCTGAGATTTTCTTAGGGTTGCCAGAACCCCCGGTGGGGGCAAGAGTCCTCTGTTGCCAGGTCCCACTTCTCTGCCGATGATCAGCTGGCCAGCAGGGGGGCCTTACCCCCCAAAAAGGGAGGAATACCTGATGTTTTAGCAATATGCCTACATGACTTTAACGTGGCCCAGAAGTGGCGTAGGCATGTTGGGGACGTCAGGGCAACACTCTCGTTTTTGGACAAAAACTCCATGGTAGAAGCTAATTCTACCATACAGTTATTGCCCCAAAACCAGAGCATTGCCCCAATGTCTCTGATATGCCTACATCACTTCTGGGTCACATTGGAAGTCACATGGCATGTTGCTGAATTGTTGGATGAAATTCCCTGCTCCTGATAAATCCACCCCCCATCCCCAGGAGGGACCAGGCAATCCTAGATTTTCTGCTTGCAAAACATGTACTCTGCCATTGAGCCACAGCATACAATACAGTGATTGTGATGTCAGCCAAGCAGAGTGGGTGTACTTATATTTATTGCTAGTGTATTTATTTATTTATTTATTTTTCTGATTTATACCCCGCCCTCCCCACCAAGGCAGGCTCAGGGCGGCTTACATAGGGTAGCCAGGCTAGAAACAGGAATAACCAACTCCCATACTCCTGCTCAGACTTGCCCAAAGGCATTCCCCAACGATGAGTAACTAGGCCATTAGGTGGCAACAACAACTGAACATATATTTTAGTGTTGATGTTAGTTTCACAGGGTAGCCATGTTGGCCCACAGTAGAAGAGCTTGATTCAAGTTCCGATTTTTGTAGTATAAGCTTTCAAGCATCGAAGCTCCCTTCATCAGATAAGCGATGATGACCCTACAGGCTTGTAATTCGGATTACTGACAAACACATGAAGAATTTGTAGATTGAGTAGATTGAGAATACAACAGAAATCATAGACGTATATCCAGATGTTGTTTTTCTTCACTTCTTCACTTTCTACTGGACATCCATTGAGCTGCAGAGTCCCATTACAGCACGAGTACAGCTAGACTGGGAGTTGTTGCTTTAAGATTTTTTTTAAGGATTCCATACATACACATTTGCAAGGCTTGGGTTTCAACAAAAACAATTTTTGAGGCCTAATATATGCTGTAACATATTTAGATGTGTAATTTCAGTGCTCTGAGCAGGACTTCCAAACTTTGGTAAAATGAAAAAGAACAGTAAGTACAGAAACGTTCTGCCATCCTCACTGCCAATTCTCTACTTAGGAAGAAATCAGAACAAGGATGTTTCATTAATTTCTTTTCCTTTTTTTTAATATGCATTTTTGTTCCACTTCCTCAGCTATGCTGTGACAAGTCCAAGAAGCAGTGTAGAAAAGCATATTCCATTAAATGATTCCACTACATAGACAAATGTTGATAGCCCTTCTTCAAATCACTTAAATCAGTGCTCAATCATTACTGGAGTGCTCTGTGGCATTAAGAGTTAGCAAAAACGTGCTGTTTTACAGTTATGATGAAGCAAATCATTTTTCTCTCCCTGATAGATACACAAAGTGAAAAATGGTTTCTAGGGTAACATGGTAAGAAATAAAGCAGCACATTCAGTTCTGGATTAATAGCATAAGAGAGGTTTTCCCTTGAACTGAAAGATGTGTACTGAATTTAAAGATATGAAAAATAAAATAATTAAAGCTAAACATTTTCCTCTTATTAAAACCCACTCTTTCTTCCTTCCATTTTCACCTGGAGGCAAACAAATCAGAGCCCAAGCTACATGCTACTTCTGCCTTGAATTGTTGATGCACATAGAATTCATGCTAAAGCAATTATTGGCCACTATAGCAATCTGCTTTTTAAACAGCAATGTTTTATAAACAATTGGATTCCTTTCAATTCTAGAAAAAACATACTCAGGATCACATACTGTAGATTAGTTACCTCATAACAATTTTAATGTCATGGCAACATTACTTACAACAGCAATCAGCAAGATAGTGGGTTTTCCTAAACTTACAGTGCATTCTTTTTTTTTCTCATTAACATTTTATTGGTAGGATTAAAACAATAAAACAAATATAACAATAAAAATATACATAAAGGTCATAAGAACAGTTATACATTCAAACCAACACACTAATTACAAAAAGTAAGCTTTAAAGAATGATACATTCTTCAATAAATCTTTGAACAAAGTAACTTATTTTAGCCTCAATTTGTAATTGATGCCTGTACTGTTTGTTGCTTTAGATACAACCAAGTGTCTTCTGCCCTCAAGAATATCTGTAGACATTCAATGATATATCTAGTCCTATTAAACACAAAATACTACCCACAAATCAAGTTTTACCGGTGTAGTGAGTGATATGTGTTCATAATTATTTATTACAAAGAAATGACCTTGTGTGAGGGCATTTATCAATCCATGTATGAAATCCATATGGCACATACCATACGGAATGGAGAATTAAAAGGAAATTATTTTGGCTTAGTCTGAAAAGGTTGTGTGTGTGTGTTTTTGGATTAGATTTCTCTGTGGCTATCTGGGATTTTATTTTCTTTCAGAAAGACCCATTTAGATAAGCAGGGTCCGGATACCATGATCTTAGGTTTTTTTTTTTTTTGATGTTGAGCTTCAAGCCCACTTTTGCGCTCTCCTCTTTTACCCTGAGCAAGAGGCTGTTTAGGTCCTCTTCATTTTCTGCCATTAGAGTGGTATCGTCTGCATGTCTGAGGTGCCAGCATGTCACATGATGTACTCTGCATATATATTAAATAAGCAAGGAGACAATATACATCCTTGTCATACTTCTTTTCCTATGCTAAACCAATCAGTTGTTCCATATCTGGTTCTAACTGTCGCTTCTTGACCCTTATACAGGTTTCTCAAGAGACATGTGAGGTGGTCTGGTACTCCCATCTCTTTAAGGACCTGCCATAGTTTGTTGTGATCCACACAGTCAAAAGCTTTAGCATAGTCAATGAAGCAGAAGTAGATATTTTTCTGGTACTCTCTTGCTTTCTCCATAATCCAGCGAATGTTGGCAATTTGATCTCTAGTTCCTCTACCTCTTCGAAACCCAGCTTGTACTTCTGGCAGTTCTCTATCCACGTACAGTTGAAGCCTAGCTTGTAGGATCTTGAGCATGACCTTGCTAGCATGTGATATGAGTGCAATTGTGCGATAGTTTGAACATTCCTTGGCATTGCCCTTCTTTGGGATTGGAATGTATACTGACCTTTTCCAATCCTGTGGCCACTGTTGCGTTTTCCAAATTTGCTGGCAAATGGAGTGCAGCACTAACAGCATCATCTTTTAAGACTTTGAATAGCTCAGCTGGAATACCATCACCTCCACTAGCTTTGTTGTTAGCAATGCTTTCTAAGGCCCATTTAACTTCACATTCCAGGATGTCTGGCTCAAGGTCAGTGATTATACCGTCGTGTTTGTCAAGGACATTGAGGTCTTTCTTGTATAGTTCTTCTGTGTATTCTTGCCATCTTTTCCTAATCTCTTCTGCTTCTGTTAGGTCCCTACCGTTTTTGTCCTTTATCATGGCCATCTTTGCATGGAACGCTCCCTTGATTTCTCCAATTTTCTTGAAGAGATCTCTAGTCCTTCCCATTCTATTGTTTTCTTCTATTACTTTGCACTGTTCATTCAGGAAGGCCTCCTTATCTCTCCTTGCTGTTCTCTGGAAATCTGCGTTCAGTTGGGTAAATCTTTCCTTTTCGCCTTTGCCTTTCGCTTTCCTTCTTTCCTCTGCTATTTGTAAAGCCTCATCAGAAAGCCACTTTGCTTTCTTACATTTCTTTTTCTTTGGGATGGTGGTGATTGCTGCCTCCTGTACAATGTCACGAACCTCCGTCCATAGTTCTTCAGGCACTCTATCTATCAAATCCAGACCCTTGAATCTATTCTTCACCTCTACTGTATATTCATCAGGGATGCGATCTAGGTCAAACCTGAATGGCCTCGTGGTTTTCCCAATTTTCTTCAGTTTAAGTCTGAATTTTGCAATGAGTAGCTCATGATCTGAACCACAGTCAGCTCCAGGTCTTGTTTTTACTGACTGGATAGAGCTTCTCCATCTTTGACTGCAAATTATATAGTCAATCTGATTTCGGTGTTGCCCATCTGGTGATGTCCATGTGTAGAGTCGCCTCTTAGGTTGTTGGAAAAGGGTGTTCGCTATGACCAGTGTGTTCTCTTGACAAAACTCTGTTAACCTTTGCCCTGCTTCATTTTGCTTTCCAAGGCCAAACTTGTCTGTTATTCCAGTTACCTTTTGACTTCCTACTTTAGCATTCCAGTCCCCTATGATGATGAGGACATCATTTTTTGGTGTTAGTTCTAGGAGGTGTTGTAGGTCTTCATAGAACCGGTCCACTTCAGCCTCTTCTGCATCAGTGGTTGGGGCATACACTTGAATTACTGTGATGTTGAATGGTTTGCCTTGGAATCGGACAGAAATCATTCTGTCATTTTTGAGATTGTATCCCAGTACTGCCTTTTGCACTCTCTTGTTGACTATAAAGGCCACACCATTTTTTCTACGAGATTCCTGGCCACAGTAGTAGATATAATGGTCTTCTGAGTTAAATTCGCCCATTCCTGTCCACTTTAGTTCACTGATTCCTAGGATATCGATGTTCAGTCTTGCCATCTCATTTTTGACCACGTCAAGCTTACCTTGATTCATAGATCTTACATTCCAGGTTCCTATGCAGTATTGTTCTTTGCAGCATCGGACTTTCCTTTCACCATCAGACACATCCACAACTGAGCATCCTTTCGGCTTTGGCCCAGCCGCTTCACTCTTTCTGGGGTTACTTGTACTTGCCCTCTGCTCTTCCCCACCTTCTGACTTGAGGGGCTCATCTTCCGGCAGCATATCTTTTAGCCTGGGGTTTTCTTGGCAAAGATACTGGAGTGGGTTGTCATTTCCTTCTCCAGTGGATCACACTTGGTCTGAGTTCTTCTGTGGCCTGTCCGTCCTGGGTGGCCCTCCACGACATAGCCCACAGCCTCATCAAACCACGCAAGCCCCTTCACCACTTCAAGGCAGTGATCCATGAGGGTGTCACTAGATCCATGAGGGTGTCACTATCTTTCCCATGGGGTATTGAATGTACACAGTAATGTCGATGACTTATCTAACTTCACTTGCCAGTACCCATCCTTTTCATCTATTATTGTAAAGACTTTCTTTCCTGCTAACTGAGCCAGGACCTCTTCCACAGTGGGAATAGTGTAGTACTGTTTTCGAACTGCCTTATTCAAGTAGCGAGGATCTTAACACATACGCACATTCCCGTTCTTTTTTTCTGTTATCATCAGGCTATTTACCCAGTCTGTGGGACCTACCACCCTAGGTATCACTCCTGCACCCTCCAATTGAACCAGCATATATTTTAGTCTATCCAGTATTGTAAATGGAACCTTCCTGCATCCATGAACTACTGGGGGAACTGTTGGATCTATATGTATATGATGGGACCCTTCAAACTCCCCTAGACCTTCAAAAACGTCATTGTACATCATTAGCATTTGTTCACAAGTCAATTCCTTTGACTGTACAGCATCTATTTTATGTACTAAATTCAACAGATCACATGCTGCCCTCCCCAACAATGGAAGTGATGAAACATCTGTAACATAAAACATTAACTCAGCTTCGTTTCATTGCATTGAACATGTCAGAATAATGGTACCCATGGTATTTATACGTGTCCCACCATAAGTCATCAATACTGCATTACTACTTGACAACATTTTCTGTCCAGGGAGAGCATTAAATATATTAACTGGCAAAATATTTGTCTCAGCACCTGTATCTAGCTGGAATTTAACTTTGAGTCCTCTCAAATTTATATTGGCACACCACCCAGTAGTTTCCACTTGATCGTCACCCACACTGTGGCAAGATAACACTCCTACAAGCAAGTTGTGCACATCTGCTTTTGAATTGTGGAGGTTTTGGTTTCCACTGTCTCTAGCTGTTTTACATAACTTGGCAAGACTGTTTTTTCCCCACACTTATATCTTGCCAAAAGCAGGGCATTTTTGAAACCTGTGTGTTGTGCCATAGCATGAACAGTTCTGTTCTCTCACAACACCATCTCCATCTTCAGGGCGTGCCTTTTGCTGTCTCACTGCTTGCAAATGAATCTCCTGTCTGGATAACGCAGATGCCTCACAGACCTTTCAAGGAGTTTGCCACTGTTTGTAATTGAGAGGCCAGAGCTTCAGCAACCTGGCAGAGTTCAACAGCCTTTTTCAAGGTAAGGTCAGTTTCTTTCAAAACTCTTTAAATCTGTCCGGAGCACTAAAGACCAGCTTATCTCTAATCAGCTCCTCAGAAGTCGAGCCAAATTCACAGCTGGGAGCCTTTAGTTTGAGCTCAGTTGTAAATTTTTCCACTGATAAGTCCAAAAACAATAACGCTCAAATATCAAATTCTTCTGAGGAGTACAATATTTCTTATACTCCTTAAGAACCTCACTTAACGTCTTGGGCTCTCCCTCCTCAAAAACAAATGTGTTATATATCCTCACGGCATCCTCACCAATCACACTTAGCAATATAGCTATCAGTCTCTTGTCTGGAGCATTATCTGTAGCACTGGCAATTACATAAAATTGGAAAGCTTGCTCCCACATCTTCCAGTTTTCTGCAAGAAAACTTGTCTCGATCCAGCTGCATGTGAAGAACATCTGTGAGAGCAACCAGAGCTGTCTCCATCCCATGGTCAAGACAGAACCCAGACTGGAAGGGATCCAAGGTTGAGGTTTCATCCAAGAAAGCCTGGAGCTGCACCACTGCTGCTCTCTCAATTACCATTCTCAGGAATGGTAAGTTTGATACTAGGCGGTAGTTGGCCAAATCACTAGGATCTAAAGATGGCCTCCTTTAGACTCCCCAAGAAGACACCTGAGCTCTGGGACAGATTTATAATGTCCACCAGAGGAGCCCACATTCTGTCACCACTGGCCTTAACGAGCCAAGATGGACACGGATGAAAGAGGCAAGTGGTGGGCTTCATAGCACCCATAATCTTGTCTATCTCAGCCCATGAGAGCAAGCTGAATTGGTCCAACACTGGACCTGAAGATGGCCACGGGGCCTCTAGTTCACTTACTGTATCAACATTAGTGGGCAGATCCTGGCAGAGCAATAAGGCTTTATCCATGAAAAAGCTTGTAAATGTCTCACAGCTGATAGCCAAATCACTAATATTTTGAGGTCTTTCTGTGAGAGATGTTAAAGACTGAATTACCCTAAACAATTGTACTGGGTAAGAGCTAACAGATGCAATGAAGGCCATGAAGAAGTCCTTCTTCACTGCTATCTCATAGGCTTTCATAAATGGCCTATAAGATGTTCTTGCAGCTTCGTCACAACTCTGCTGCCAAGCTCACCTTAGCTGTCTGAATTCCCATTTCATCCTCCTTAGCTCCTCAGTATACCAAGGGACTATTGTGGCGTGGGAGCACAGAGGGCATCAGAGAGTTTTTGTTGATGGCTTCAGTCAGCTGTGCCAGTCTTATACCAGCTCATCTAAGGAACTACCAGGGGGAATCTGATCCTGCAGTGCATTCTGGAACCCTATTGGGTCCATAAATCTCTGCAGGCAAGCATAAATCAACTCACTGCCTAAACAGGGAGGGCTCAGGATACCCAGATGGGCCTTCAAAGCAAAGTGGTCCAACCACGGCACTTCCTCGGTATCAATTGGACTCACATCTAGCTCATGGCAAAGATCAAATCCAGTGTGTGGCCTGCTTGATGAGTGGGACCTGATACAAATTGGAAAAGTCCCAGTGCTGCCATGGAAGCACCAGGTCCACAGCCTGTGAGGAGGCAGCAGTAACCGTATGGTAAAGTCCCCCAGTGCTAAGAGTCTGGGGAACTCCAGTACCTAGCCCACCACTGTCTCCAAGTGGCTCAGCAGGGTATCTGCTGGTGCGTTAAGCAGATGGTACACCAGCCAGATAGCCAAACTTTCCTCAGCATTGCACACCAAGCAAACACAATCCATACTGGAGATCTTTTGCATGGGGAGTGCCTTGAAAGAGAAAGACTCCCATACAAAGACCGCCATGCCCCCCCCCGACCCATTGTCCAAGACTGGTGAAAGACTGAGAAACCTTGTAGAGCAAATTCTTTCAGGGTGACTGTCTCACCCTCTCTCATCCAGGTCTTGGCTTTTATTAGTAGAAAGGAGCCAGGAGTCCAGTAGCACCTTAATGACCAGTGGCACGGCATAAGCTTTCATGAGTCACTGCTCACTTCATCATATACAGTTAGAATGTGAGTCCATTGGTCCTTTTATCTTGGAGAGTGGAGTGATTTCAGATGCCAAATAACAATAGCAGGCATTGGTTGAGACCTAGGTTTCCTAGGTCTCATTACCAATGATGGTATCTCCACGCCTACTTACCCCTCTGTATTTTACACCTAATCCAATCAAGCTTGCTATTGTCATTCACCTGTTATTGCCACTCAACATCTGAAATCACCTTTATGAAGTTTACTAGGAGTAATGTTCATTGTGGGAAGAAATACAACAAGATCTAGAAGGAAGCTCCAGATGAGTGTCCCGACTGTGGCTAGTGGGGCAGCAGAGGGAAGCAGAAAATGGAGGGAGGCAAGCCATCTTTCTTTCCTTCTGCTTAGCTATATGGCAGGGCTGTCTCAAGTCATTTTGCTGTCCCAAGTGGGTAGAATGGGAGGACAGCCTCATGGTAACAGATATGGTTCTCTCCACCTCTGACTTATTTTGTGAGGGGGAGGGGGGTGTTATGCAGTGGCAGCTAAGGTAGAAAAGCACCTCCTCCTGTGCCATGTTTTCTGGGTTCCAAGGGTCTGGAAAGTAGTTCCATAGCTGATTACATGGTTGCCAACTCTGGGTTGGGAAATACCTGTAGATTTGAGGGGTAGAGCCTGGGGAAGGCAGGATTTGGGGTGGGGAGGGACCTCACTAGGGTATGCCATAGAATCCACTGCCCAAAGCAGCCATTGTCTCCAGGAGAACTGATCTTGGTAATCTGGACATCAGTTTTAATAGCTGGAGATCTCCAGGTGCTGCCTGGAGGCTGGCTTATGTTAATTTGGGCCTATGCAGTCACAGCTAAGGTAGAAAAGCACCTCTCCAACTGTGCCACGTTTTCTGGGTTCCAAGGGTCTGGAAAGTGGTACCATAGCCAATTACACGGTTGCCAACTCTGGGCTGGAACATACCTGTAGATTTGAGGGATAGAGCCTGGGGAGGGCAGGGTTTGGGGTGGGGAGGGACCTCAGTAGGGTATAATGCTATAGAATCCACTGCCCAAAGCAGCCATTGTCTCCAAGAGAACTGATCTGGGTCATCTGGACATCAGTTTTAATATCTGAAGCCCTGACTGCTACGTCACATTGGCTGTCATACAGGGGCCATCTCAGCAGGATATAAGGACACAGAGTCCACCATTTTCTCCAGGGGAACTGATCCCTGCCATCTGGAAAGCAGTTGTAATTCTGAGTGATCTTTAACCCTCACCTGGAGATTTGCAACCATGGTTTCCCCCAACAGACACTAAGGGGAAATTTATTTTACCTCAGAACATCAACAACAAACTGTTTAGAATGTTAGAGGGAAAGGCCAGTGAGGCCGCATATGCAAACGACCTCTGTGTTCTGAGGCAAAGGTGAATCAGGCCACATATGCAAATGACCTCTGTGTTCTGACTGGCTGTGGGGGGGGGGAGAGGAGCAGGAAACTGTTTAGAATGTTGGAGGCAGGACTCAGGCAAAGCAGCCAGTGTATAGGGAGACCCTCTGAATGACAGATCAGAGAGCGAACTGATTTTGGAGTGTGTTGGAATGTTCAGGGGAGTCCAGGACCAAAATAGCATTATATATACTGGAGGATATCTCTCATACTTTATGATACATTTAGTTGCACGCATGGCCTGGCCCAACAAAGTGACATTTACGTCAGATCCAGCCCTCACAACAAATGAGTTTGTTACCTCTGGCATAAGCCATGAGATTTTGTGTGTTTGATAATGTTCTCTTGCATGTTCTTTATGAGTCACTATACTATGATGACAAGCCCATGTGTTCAAAACCGCAAAAGCCAAAATAACGAAATAAATGCATGTGTTATTGATGAGAGGCCCTGAAGAGGCATGTATGATGTTTTTGTTCAAGACTATTTCCATCTATTTGTAATACACATAATAATTAACTTGCCATTAGACAGGTGCATCTTGAATGTGTGCTTTTTACATTTGCCTCCTGCAGTTTTCATTTGAGGCTTGGGTTTTGAAAAAAAAATCTTTAAAATAAATTGCTTCTCATGATTATCTATTCAATTTTCTGCAAAGCTGTTAGTGGACATTAGCTGCTGCAAAAATGGGTTCTAGTACACATGGAACTTTCAGGAATCAACCAGGACTATTTTTCAAGTGCTTGACACTAAATAGCAAAATGTACTTATTTCTCTGTTGTGGCATTAAATTCCTTTCATAACTGTGGAGACCTCAAAATAATAAGTGTATACTCCGCATCATTTGTCACTACAGGGTCAAGCACCAAAAAAATCAAAACATTTACCATTCTTAAACTAGGATTGCAGGGTTTGGTAGAAAGGGAAGGAACACCAACACAATATATGGTATAAGAAAATACTATATACAAAGTTTCTCTGAAACCTTTCAGTGGGGCCTAATAAAAATATCTTTCTGCTATGACTTAAAGAAAAAAAAGGTGTTTTCAGCAACCAAACTGACAGAGACTGATTACCTTCACTTTTTGAAGAGTGTCTTTCAACTGGTGTTCATTTCCTGGTTCAAGAGGGATGCCAGTGACACTATTTGCTTCATCTAACCATAAAATAAACTTGTTTAAGTCGCTCTGCAATTCTGTCAGGAGCTTTTGTTCTTGTTCAAGTCTGTGGTCATAAAAGAAATAACATTAATAGAGTCAGTTCATATGTACATTATCTAATTTTCAGAAATACTAGCCAATAAACCTACTTGGCAACTTAGTAGTGACCAACAGAAGTCGATATCAGTGTTTAACTTCAGAAAGGAAAATATTGCTCACTACCATCACTTCTTTAATTAAAGGAAGCCAAGGATTTATCAGTTAAAATGTTGGAAGCATGCAACCATCCATCCACCTTTTCAATTACAGTCCTGAATGCTAAATTTTATCCACAAAATTTGGACTTTGATAATAAAAGGGAAAATATTAAACATGACATATTCATATGGAACTACTAGGTTCCATACTACTAGGAAGCATGAACATTCCCCATTATACAAAAAGAATGTGTCCTTGCTCCCACAGAACTATCAGAAAAGTGTTTATGCACATGTCCAAGCTGAAGGAGTAAGTAGGGTTTCCAACTCTAGCTTAGGAAATTCCTGGAGATTTGGGGGCAATGCCCATGGAGGCCAGAGTTTAGGGAGGAAAGGGAGCTTTGCGAGGGAGTGGTGCCATATGTATCATTTGCTGAAGCTGTCATTTTTTTCCAGGGGAACTCATCTATGTAGGATGGAGAAAACCTCTAATTCCAGGAGAACTCGAAGCCCCACCTAGAGGTTAGTAACCCAGGAGTTTGACAACAGTCATATTTTATTGTGGGCCCTGAGATCCAGCTTGAGTTACAGTCTTATTACCCTAATATTGCATACATCTCTCATACTATTATTTTTTTATTTATATTTATTTATTTATTATGGGATTTCTATCCCGCCCTACCCAGTGGCTCAGGGCGGCTAACAGCATACAAATACTAAAACAATAAAATACGTTTTTTAAATACAATAAAAACTGGTGCTTCAGTCTATATAATCTATACCATTTACAGATACTCGGCGATTATTTGCTGCCTGTGATCTTGACAATAGAAGCGTCCCCGACGCAACGAACTAATCAACCTCCATGGAGTCTGGTAGAAGGACAATACAACGGCGGTGGTGA
>NW_015160903.1:170529-214535 GCF_001447785.1 Gekko japonicus
TGCGGAACTGCACTAGGTCCCGCAGGGCCCGGATCTCCTCCGGGAGCTCATTCCACCAGGAAGGAGCCGCCACCGAAAACGCCCTAGATCTCGTGTGGGCCAACCTCACCACTCGGGGGCCTGGAACTACCAGACGATGGAACATCCCCGATCTCAGTGCCCTTGAGGGAACATACGGGAGGAGACGGTCCCTTAGATAGGCAGGGCCCTGGCCATTCAGGGCTTTAAAGGTAAGTACCAGCACTTTGAAGCGAATCCGGTATGCTATAGGCAGCCAGTGCAGCGCTTGCAGCACAGGCCGGATGTGGTCTCGCCTGGAAAGACCCATCAACAGCCTGGCTGCAGCATTCTGCACTAGCTGCAGCTTCCGGATTTGCGACAGAGGCAGCCCTAAGTAGAGAGCGTTACAGTAGTCCAGCCTCGAGGTGACCGTCGCATGGATCACAGTGGCCAGGTCGTCTCGGTCGAGATAGGGAGCCAACTGCCGTGCCAGCCGCAGATGATAAAAGGCTGACTTGGCAGTGGCCGCTACCTGGGCCTCCATCGTTAACGAGGAGTCCAGGAGCACACCCAAACTCCTAACCTCCCGCACGGGCACCAATGGTACCCCACCGAAGGCCGGGAGAGGGTGCCCCAACTCGTAACCGCTTCGACACAGGCCCAGGACCTCCGTCTTTGCCGGGTTTAGTTTCAACCGATCCGTCTGAGCCAACCAGCCACGGCCTGCAACACCCGCACTAGGTCATCGGGAGTGGAGTCTGACTGGCCGCCCAACATCAGATAGAGCTGGGTGTCATCGGCATATTGATGACACCCAAGCCCACACCTCTGGGCAATCTGGGCAAGGGGGCGCATGTAGATGTTAAACAACATCGGAGATAACACGGCCCCTTGGGGCACACCACATTCAAGGGGGTGCCTTCGGGACCGCTGATCTCCTATCGCCACCCTCTGTCCCCGACCTTGGAGAAAAGAGGCAAGCCATTGAAGGGCACGCCCCTGAATCCCCACGTCGGCGAGGCGGTGAGCCAGCAACCGGTGGTCGACCATGTCGAACGCGGCCGACAGATCTAACAACACCAGTGCCGCCACACCGCCCCGATCCAGGTGCCTACGGAGATCGTCAGTCAGGATTCCTCTCTATTTAAGGCTACTTCTCACAGTCCATTACTTTTTTTAAAAAAGAGAAATCTGTGCATACTATGATGTTCCCTTTTGCTTGCAAATCAGGAACAGGGCACTCAATCAGGTTCCTGATCTTGGGTTCACACAGCAGAGACAGGCATGTTCAAAACAACATCCATTTAGTAGAAAGACATTATAGGGATCAGGGGTCGTTTCGTAGAAAAAGACCTAGGGGAACTCATTAGCATAACTCATTAGCATATGCCACACCCCCTGACATCACTAGAAGTGTGTTATGAGGCCACACCCCCTGACATCACTGGAAGTGTGTCATAAGGCCACACACCCCGCCCCCAACAGTCCCGGCTGCCGCTGGCCTTGCAGCTCCACTGCCGAGCCCCATGAGGGGCCCGGCGGTGGACCTACAAGGCTGGCGGGAGTGCAAGGAAGCCCCACAAAGGCCCTCCCTGGCCCCAGGCAGGCAGGGGTGGGGAGAGGCAGGGAGGAAGCAACTTACCCTCCCTCTTCTCCTGCCTCCTCCTGGCGGAATGAGGGCCAGAAGCAGGGTGGCCAGAAGTAGGGGGTGGGGCTTCGTCATGTGCCCCACCCCCCATACCTCACCCGGGGGAACTGCGATCCCCCGCAAACCACTCGAAATGACCTCTGATAGGGATAACTAAGAGCAACTGCTTTCAGCACATGAGCTTTCAGCAGTCTACAATTCTAGCTAACAAACAGAAGTTACAAGCAAGAACTCAGCCCCAGGAGAGCGAACCAACACACAAAAATATTGGGGAGACATTATAATGCATACAATAAATAATGCATACAATAATGCATACAATAAATACACCATAAATACATTTGATTTCACATCTAGTTTGACTCTGCTATTTTATCACATGAACACATGAGAAAACCTGTTTGTAGCAGAGGGAAGATAACTAGGTCCCACTGCTTCTAATTATACCCAGTGTTATTCAGTTCTCTGTAAATGATGGTGCCCAACCTATACTTTTACAAGCAGTGAAGCACCTACTAGAGACATGAAGTCAGACCTTAATTAACTCAAACCTAATGCAATACACTATTGTTTTATTCAAACATAAAAGAAATTAGAGTCAGTACCAAGAAACATTTGAATCTGGCCTATTCTACCCTTCCATAGACCCTCTAATTTGCTCTCTTTCCTCTTCCCTGTTGTGCCCAGCAACATACAAATTATGTCACAAAACATGCAGGAAAGGAAGGTGGTTGAGAGGCCTTTTGGCCTTGATGTATTTGTTACCAAAAAGAAGGAAAGTGAGGATATCAGTTAATCAATGGCAGTTCATAAATACAACAGTGAAAATCTGAATTCTGGTCTGATTATTCCCTTATTTTACCCTATTGTCACATGCTATTCTGGTTCTCTTTTTAGAGGGCCCCACCAAGGGGGGTTGTGTATGTGTGTTTGGTCCTGGCAAGGACCAAGAGAAAGGAGCAGCTGAGCAGAGAAAGTGAGAGACAGAGGCCTAATCTGCATTAGCATTTGCTCTGCTGTTTTACCAAACCCACAGTGGAACAGAAAAAGATGCAGCTCAAATCCACATTCAGATACCCCGGGCCAATGCCATACTGACTGCCAGGGCTATTTTTGGGCCGGAACGCAAAGGAACGGAGTTCCGGCCGGCTTCTAAGCTGGCCACACCCAGCAGGAACTCATTAGCATAATAGGCCACACCCAACAACAGAAACTCATTAGGATTGGCTACATTAGAGGTATGTGGCCTAACATGCAAAGGAGTTCCTGCTACAAAAAAGCCCTGGGTAAACAGAATAAAAAGCAAAAGGTGGGTGTGGCTGGATGAGCACACTTCTGGTAACATGGGGGTGTGGCCTAATAGGCCAATGAGTTGTGCTGTCAGGGGTGTGGCCTAATATGCTAATGAGTTTCTGCTGTTGGGTGTGGCCTATTATGCTAATGAGTTCCTGCTGGGCTTTTTCTACAAAAAAAGCCCTGCTGACTGCAGAGTCACCCCTGAATGGCCATGAAATGGCCATAAATCTATGCAGATGGTTACCATAAAATTGAGAGATCAAATGAAGTGAAAGTGGCATGCAGTCTGGGCACTGCCGTAAAATCTGACAATCAATCAAAGTGGAAATGGCATGCAATGTAGAGGGGAATTTCTGTTCCAGCATGAGTTTGGTAAAATAGCGGAGCAAATGCTAGATGCAGACTGAGCCAGAGAGAGGCAGGCACAATGTTAGGAGTGGATGGAGGGCAGCTAGAAAACACCTGGGTCTGAATCCAAGGGGCTAAGATTAAGGCTGTTGTGGAGGGAAGGCAACGGAAAGCTGCTGGGTTGCAGAGGTGCCTGGGGAGGGGGGGGAAATGTGGGGCTCTGGTGGTTAGATAGAAGGAGAGAAAGTGGACAGCTGGAGCAAAATGGTACAGTGGGATGGTGCAGTGGGATCGTAGCAAAAGTGCCAGTAGAAATCCTGGGAGCAGAATGCAGTGGTAGTGGAGAGAGAGGAAGAGGGGATTCTGTTGTTCTGGTGCTGGAGTGACAGTGGAGATCAGTCTGGAGGAGAGTTTAAACCCACTTTTTGTGGCTGAACTCCTGGACCTTGTATACCTAAACCCCCTCCCCCTTTTTAGGGAAGTCTTGTGACAATTTCAAACTAAATTAACTTTATCTGCTAGTTTCCTGATTCACAGATATTATTTCCTTGCTTAATGTTTGTTTGTGGCAAAACCTGACCATGACATGACTAACACCATGGATGAATATTTGCTTGCAGAGTTGTTTGGGCTCAGGAGATGAGTTTTTGCAACTACCATGCCATTGTACCATCCCACTGTACCATCCTGCTCCAGCTTTCCACTTTCTCTCCTGTCTCACCACCAGAGCTCCCCATCTCTCCCCCCCCCCAGCTAAAGGGCAAACTGGTGATCCAGAGAAGTCAACACAGATTTGTCCCCAACAGGTCCTGCCAGTCCAATTTCATTTCCTTCTTTGATCAAGTGACAAGCTTACTGGATTACGGAAACACTGTTGACATTGTTTAGCTGGATTTCAGTAAAGTTTTTGACAAGTTTCCCTATGATGTACTGATGGGTAAATGGGAGGACTGTGGATAGTTAGGTGGATAGGGAACTGGTTAGAGAACCGTACCCAAAGAGTAATTGTCAATGGCATTTCATCTGATTGGAGCAAAGTATCCAGTGGAATTCCACAGGACTTGGCTCTGGGCCCAGTACTTTTCAATATTTTTATAAATCATTTGGATGAAGGAGTGGAGGGACTACTAATTAAATTTGCAAATGACACCAAATTGGGAAGAGTAGCAAACACACCAGAAGACAGAGATAGGGGGACATGATTGCTCTCTTTAAGTATTTGAAAGGTCACCTAGAGGAGGGCAGGGAGCTGTTCCTGTTGGCAGCAGAAGATAGTGCTTGCAATAATGGGTTTAAATTATGGGTGGAAAGATACTGGCTGGATATTGGGGGGGAGGGGTTACAGGATGATCAACAGTGGAATTGGCTGCCTAGGGAGGGAAGGAGCTCCACCTCACTGGCAGTCTTCAAGCAGCAGCTGGGCAAACACTTGTCAGGGATGGTTTAGGCTGATCCTGCATTGAGCAGGGGATTGGACTGGATGGCCTGTATGACCCCTTCCAACTCTATGATTCTATGTTTCTATAAATATATTGAACTATAAATAGTTAGGAAGCAACTCACTAACTATAAACTTTAGACTTTAATTCAAACCTAAAGGACAGTGTGATTTGTTTAGCTGAGGACTCTATGTCAGACTCCCTGTTAAAAAACAATGAAGACTGAGCATCTTTGGTTTTGGCCATTAGACAAAATCCAATCATAGAGTTGGTAGTAAATAAAATGAGATTTGTGATATCACTTTTTGAAAAAGCAACTATTTATTGCAACAAATGCCTGATTCAGTTACTACTGTAGAACCTTTGTTTTTAAAGTTAATAACAAAGTTGAAGCTCTTTAACATATTCACTACTTCACAATATCCCTTTTAAAAGGTAAATACTGTAAAGTATTCAGGTATTTTTATCAGTTCAAATAGAAGAGAGTTAATCAAATCTGTATATTGAAAACTCAACTTTTAAACATTTTAAAAATAATTTTCTTGAAGAGGTTCCGGAATTCCATTCTGGCACATTCCCCCAGAAAAGAAGCCCTGACAACTTTCTATACCTTTGCTTGCGTGAAAGTAAAACAAGGACACATATTCATTGCTTGCCTTGTGAATCTGATTATGATTGAAATGCTTATATTATGAACAAAGTGAATGAATTTGTAACACCTGAAAAATTAACCTGTAAAGGCAAACATATGAAACTACCAAGAGCTGCAAGTGAGACACTTTTTAAGGTGCCCACATTATTTCAATGAAGTAAAATTAACTCTTTTGTCTATTTGTGGGTGACAGCTGCTGTATGTATAAGAATTTTGAAATTGTACAAGTATTTATTTCTAGATAACTTAAAATGAAATCATAACATATGTTACAGAAATGAAAAAGACTAGAGCCTGTTCGCGGGAAGGGCAGAGTATAAATGCAATGAAAATAAATAAATAAATAGAAAGAAAAATGTAACCATTTATTTATGTGCCTATCTGAAAGAAACCAGTTACAAGATTTTGAGGTGATTGTTAACACTTGTATAGATAAAATATATATGATAAAAAGACAATAAGCTCTGTTGGAAATGATGTAGTAAGAAAGACTTCTTTAAAAATAAATAGTAGTACTGTAAATTATTCCAATAGTTTTTTTGGGAAAGTAGTGGATTAAATTTAAAATATCATTGGCCATAATATTCCCTTATGTCTAGAATTAATCTTGTTGGACAGTAATTGGAAATATGTAGAATTTTATACTGTTGGTATATAACGGCTGTAGCACATTTATGTGTGGTCAAACTGGGGAAAAATGTTCAGGCATTTACAAAGGCACAAAGAACATGTAAATTTAAGGACTGTAATCCTGAAAAAGCCAGTGCCTTTTAGGCATACAAGTAAAGGTTCTTCAGAAGAGAATTACATGTCTTAAAAATTGGGCTTCCTTCCTGGGGTATTCAGATGTTGATCAATCAGATCACTTTTAAATTTAACAGTGCATTTATATGTTAGGAAGATTTATGCCTTTTACTAGCTCATATTGGAATATACTAACAAAGCAGTACTAAGCAGAGTTACACCATTCTAAACTCAGTTTAACAAATTACCTTATAAGCAAATTACCATATAGTTTTAAGTCTTTTGAGAATGCAGTTGAAAGACATATTATTAATTAGAGATGTGCAGAATTTTTTTAAAGTTTGCGTGCATTCGTGGAGATTTGCAAGAATGGAAAGGTAAGCATTAAAGGTGCTTTTCTATTGTTTTCATCCAAGTCTTGAACAGTAATCACAATTTAGACTGCCCTGAATTTAAAGCAAGTTGTCTTCAAAACTCAAGGAAATTTTGTAACCCCTTAGCTAGAGTGCAGCTCAGGGAAGCCTTTTAAGTCTTGGAAGCAGTCCTTGTATGACCAACCTAGAGAAGCTCCTTCATCTGTGTGAGATAAAGCATTTTGTTGTTGTTGTTCAGTCGCATAGTAGAGTCCAACTCTTTGCGACCCCATGAACCACATCACGCCAGGCTCTCCTGTCTTCTGTCGTGCTCTGGAGTTTGCTTAATTTCATGTTCATTGCATCGATAACACTGTCTAATCATCTCATCCTTTGCCGTCCCCTTCTTCTTTGACCTTCAATCTTTCCCAGCATCAGGATCTTCTCCAGTGAGTGCTCCCTTCTCATTTGGTGGCCAAAGTATTTGAGCTTCAGCTTCAGTATCTGGCCTTCCAGGGAACAGTCAGGGTTGATTTCTTTTAGGATTGATTAACTTGATTTTATCTTTTTGCAGTCCAGGGGACTCTCAAGAGTTTTCTCCAGCACCATAATTCCAAAGAATCTATTCTTCGGCGCTCGGCCTTCCTTATAGTCCAACTTTCACAGCCATACAGTACTACTGGGAATACCATTGCTTTGACCATGTGGACTTTTGTTGGCAGGGTGATGTCTCTACTTTTTATTATGCTTTCAAGGTTAGCCATCGCGTTCCTCCCAAGGAGCAGGCATCTTTTAATTATTGGTTTAGCATAGGAAAAGGAGTACGACAAGGATGTATATTGTCCCCTTGCTTATTTAATTTATATGCAGAGTACATCATGCGAAAAGCCAGCCTGGATGATTCAGAAGCCGGAATTAAGATTACTGGGGAAAACATCAACAACCTCAGATATGCAGATGACACCACTCTAATGGCAGAAAGTGAAGAGGACCTAAAGAGCCTCTTGCTGAGGGTAAAAGAGGAGAGCACAAAGGTTAGCTTGAAACTCAACATAAAAAAAACTAAGATCATGGCATTCAGCCCCATCCCTCCTTGGCAAACAGAAGGAGAAGTCGTGGCAGCAGTGACATACTTCACGTTCCTGGGATCCAAGAGATAAAGCATAGGGTCTCATAATATAACTGTATATCTTGCTGCCAGGCTATGTGCTATGGGCTGGGTTGTCACATAGGCTGAGAAAAGGTCTACTGGCATTTAGTTCAGTTGGGCTGTGGAACTTCCCAAAGGTTGGTCAGACATGCTCAGGAATGGTTCAGCTTTCTTAGAACTGTGTCCTATGAGTTAACTCAAAACTGCCCCTATTCACTACAGCTTTAAGGAGTACTTGTACCATATCCCAAAATCCAAAAGATCTGGATTGGGAAATTCCTAAAAATTTGGGAGTGGAACCTGGGGAGGATGGGGTGTGGGGAAGGGAGGGGCCTCAGTGGAGTATAATGCCATAGAGTCCATCCTCCAAAACAGTTATTTTCTCCAAGGGAACTGATCTTTGTAGTGTGGGGATCAGTTGTAATTCTAGGAGATCTTCAATTCTCTAGTTCTAGATATTGTAATCCAGGAGTCCCCAACATGGTACCCGTAGGCCCCAGGGCACCCACCAGCACCTTTTTTCAGGTGCCTACCAATTGTTTTAGGGGCCAGGTAGGGCTTTGCCCAGCAAGGCTTTTGACTGACTATTGGAGATTTGATTGGCTGTGAAGATTTTTTCAAATTTTGCTTTGGCAGCAGCTTTCATCACAATACAACACTGTTACTGAAATTAAGCTGTGGAAATTAATTTGTAACTGGCTCCTCCTCCTACAGCAGCAGTTTTGTGACAGCAATTTCGTTGCTACACCCATCATGCTGTGTTGAAATTCCAAATGTCCCTGCAGGCGCAAAAAGATTGGGGACCCCTGTCGTAACCAATATTGTAATATTGTAATCAGTATTGTAATCATGTACTTTTTATATGTGTAAGCATATTTACAGAAAAATCAATAACTTCATCTTTAGTAACTAAGTAATCTAGAAAATAGGAGCTGCGGTGGCTCAAGTGGTTAAGATGCTGAACTGCAGGCTGTGGAAGGTTGGTAGTTCAGCAGTTTGAGACCCGAGTGCGCCGCAAAATGGAGTGAGCTCCCATCTCTAGTTCCAGCTCCTGCCAACCTAGCAGTTCGAAAGCAAGAAATTGCAAGTGGATAAATAGGTACCGCTTCGGTGGGAAGGTAACAGTGTTCCATGTACCTTGGTGTTTAGTCATGCTGGCCACATGACCACGGAAATGTCTTCGGACAGCGCTGGCTCTTCGGCTTTGAAACGGAGATGAGCACCGCAACCGTAGCGTCGGATTCGACTGGCTTTCGAGCAAGGGAACCTTTACCTTTACCTAATCTAGAAAATGCTATATGGAAAAATCTGTTCAATAAAAGTAATTGTGCTTCTGAATGGCAAATATGAATGACTTCTAGTCCCTAGAACATCTTGATAAATGTCTGGTGTGCACTGGAAAATGACCAAGATATGATAATGTTCTCTCTTTATATCCTCTAGTATAGTTTAAGTGTTAACACTGTGGCATTTCTTTTCTGGTTCAACTTACAACACTTTGAAGAATGTGTGCCAGTGATTTGAGATTTCTAATATTGATTCCTTTGTTGGCACATGTTGAACTCAGTGAACTGCTTCACATTTTATAAATTGTTAAGGGACAGAAACACTTAAATATATGGATATTTCTTTAACACAAAAAGTTTGAGATTTTAAAATTTCAAGAAGAACTAGAACAGGAGAAACCATAGAAAATTTTGCTGATATGGGTTATTCATCTAGAAGTATATATTCTGCTTAGGTGCATGAAATGACTGCAATCCGCAATCTATTTACTCCAGAGCAGTAAAACTAAAGGCAATTAAATGAGAAGCAAAGGCACATTATAGCAAAAAATCAGCCAGGCTATTATCACTGGGACTTAGACCATGAGGAAAGTCCCCCATAGGAACAACACTGGCCTAAATTACAGAATTTTTCTAATGAATACTCAGATAACGTTACTTTGCCCACTAAAAAAAAAAGTGATTAATAGGAATGCCAGCCTTCAGGGGGGACCTGAGGATACCCTGGAATGACAGCTCATCTCCATACTACAGAGACTAGCTCCCCTGGAAAAAGATGCTGTGAAAGTTGAAATCTATGGCATTATACTCCACTGAGCTTCCCGTCTTCCCCAGGCTCCATCCCCAAATCTCCAGGAGTTTCCCAACCTGGATTTGGCAACCCTACCCCCCCATCCCCCGCCACTGGCCAGGGAGGATCTGGCAAAATGTGTTACTGGAAGATTCAGTTAAAATACGTAGTCTGTGGTGGAGCAGCATAGTAGCACAAGAATAGGAACAAACAATTTATTAAGACTTTGGTAAATTATGATGAGATATGATATTGTAAATATTCAGGACATGAGTTGCCATTTCAGTCAACATTTATCACATATTGTGCACATAATATGCATTTCTAGAAGATAAAAATATTATTTTCAAGTAGTAGTATACTTTAAGACATTACAGTAATTATGCATTTTCAAAGTTGTCCTTTTGACAGCACTCTTTAAAAATGCTTTATTCAAGCATTCAAATCTCAAGTGTTACATCTTTGTTTACCTACAAGTTTAATGATTTGCTGCAATTTATACGAATCTACAGTAGTAAGAATAATAAATGGTACACTTAAAACTCTGCATCTGCAATTAAGTGCTAGATATTTTATTTCTAGAGTCATTTCATTACATTTACACAAGAACAAACCATATCTTCTCATTGAAATATTGTCTCAGGAGCTGCTTGAATTACAAATTCTTCTAATATATCTTCAGTAAATGGAACAACAGTGAGCATAGCGAGATACCATTATCTATTTTTAAAAGCATAGGAAAAAATTACAATGTTGTGCATTATACAATCAAATGTTAGCTCATATTCATGTCATTTTAAAACACACAACTCAACTCATAAACAGTCAAACCTGGTGCCAGAAATTTTGAATGGGAGATAAAGCCAATTCATATAGTAAAACAAGAAGAAAAGTCCAAGTCAAACAGTCCAGTTAGTAAGTCTGATTTCAGAAGCTTTGATGGGATCAGGGACTATCACCTCATCCATTTGTCCTGTCTTGCCAAATCTCCACTGATCCTAATACCCTAGATGACCTGGAATTGGAATTTGTAAATGCTGTATATAATTTTAACTTGAGGTATTTTCGACATTTTAGACATTGTACAAATGAATTTAACTCTGAATTTAATAACTATTTGTGTATTTAAGATATTAGGGATCAAGTTTCATTTAAAATTGTATTTTTTCTTTTCTTTTTTAAATTGTAACAGCCAATGGTCATATGCAATAAATTTTATTCATTCATACTCTGTCTAGGGGAAGAAAAGGAGGGAGAGATGGAAACTTGCCAGACATAGCAAATTTCTTAAGTAATGGACAAGATTTAAATTGTGAAAGAGCATGATGCAGCAATATATATAAGATGTAAATTATGTATATGGGGTGATCTGAAGAAAACACTATAAACTGATATTTGCATTACAGTCTTAGATTAATATACAAAACATTAATATACAAAACATTAATATACAAAACATTAATATACAAAACATTAATATACAAAACATTGTCCAGAGGATCTTCTGTTTTGTTTTAACCAGTGTAAGCACATTGCTGCCCAAATAGTGGCAGGACTGTTTTGCCTTCATCCCTCAGAGAATTGGAGGGACCAGGCACTGGAGGGAAAAAGGAATGGCTGCTTTGGGCAGTACAGCAATTGAGATGGCTGAGAACCGGGGACTAATTAAAGCTGTTTCCTCAACAAAAGAGTACAATCTGTATGGTTACAAAAGAGAGAGGGGAGGTAGGATGGCCACTGCCTCCAGAAGCAGACTAATGTGCTACATCAAGTTTGGAGGAAGAGCATCAGGTGCAGGTGTTTCCATGCTAGTTCTCTCAGGAAAGTCCCTTGGGCAATCTGGTGTTTGAGAGCACTGTTAGAGTGCAGGAGGTTTTGGGACTACCAGAAAGGAGATTAATGCACAGTTGAGTTAATCGCTTGGAGTGGTAGGTCTCTGTTCATTTGCTTGTTTCCTCTTCTCTCTTTATAGCTCTCCTTTGCTTCTCTGTAGTCAGCTTCCATCCACCACCACCCCTTTATTTCTCTGGCATTCCTATCATTCACCACCAGTAGCCTTGTGAGGCTTTTAGCTGTTGCAGTTTTGGGAAGGGATAATGACCCTTCCATTCCTCACTTCTCTGTTTCTGTTGAGAGTAAATACAGGTTAACAAAGTATGTGAGGGTGTGCTGAGAGTTCTACCAGGCAGGGGCCAGAAAAAGCCCCGGCCCTAGTTTTGGACAGCTGGATCTCTCTCAGGCCGGAGACCACCAGGAGGTTCTTACTTCCTGAGTGTAGCACTCTTCTGGGGGCATACTGAGAGAGGCGGTTCCAAAGGTATGTGGTCCCTGACCGCTAAGAGCCTTAAAGGTCAAAACTAGCACCTTGAACCTGGATTCGGTGCTCCACTGGAAGCCAGTGCAGGCTGGAAGCACAGGTAGAATATGTGCCATCCAAGGGGTCCCCCTAAACATTTCCACTTTGGGAGTAAAGTAAAAAGGTAAAGGTAAAGGTTCCCTTGCTCGAAAGCCAGTCGAATCCGACTCTAGGGTTATGGTGCTCATCTCCGTTTCAAAGCTGAAGAGCCAGCGCTGTCCGAAGACATTTCCGTGGTCATGTGGCCGGCATGACTAAACACCAAGGTGCACGGAACGCTGTTACCTTCCCACCGAAGTGGTACCTATTTATCTACTTGCAATTACTTGCTTTCGAACTGCTAGGTTGGCAGGAGCTGGAACTAGAGACAGGAGCTCACCCTGTCTTGCAGCACCCGGGTCTCGAACTGCTGAACTACTGACCTTCCACAGCCTGCAGTTCAGTGTCTTAACCACTTGAGCCACCACAGCTCCTGGGAGTAAAGTAGAAGTCACCAAAACAGGCGTTCCATGCCAAGGTGCTTGAGCTTCAAGCTAAAACTTTGATTAGAGGAATTCCTTTCTCAGTGTTGTCTTTAAAGGAGTTTGGATTTGTTGTGTCATTTTGCTCTCTCCTGCTTAATGCACTTTGGTACTAAAGCAGCTATCTTTTGATTGTGCCATTGCCCAAAACAGAGCATCTGCTTTGTGTACAGGAGGTCCTGGGCTCTTGCAATGGCACCTCCAGTTAAAAAGACAAGGCAGGGGTGATATGAAAGATCTCTGTCCCTGAGACCCTGCAGAACTATAGCCAGTCAATACTCACTGTGCATCTTCATACGACCTTCCCATAATCTCTAGGCTTGGGCGAATCCTTGGTTTTTAACAGAAGTTAGTTAAAAGGATGGGAACTAGCCAAATGGGCAGCAATCCAGATTTCTTCCTCCTCTGAGGACTATGTAGAATTAAGCATTTTACCAGGATGAAAGCCATGGAGAGAGCTACTGGCATCAATAAGCACATAAGAAAAGCCCTTCTGGATCACACCAGTGGTCCATCTAGTTCAGCAACCTGTTTCACACAGCAGCCAACTAGTTGCCTTGGAGGGCCAACAACCAGGCATAAAGGTGAAAGCTTTCATCTGATGATGCTCTAGTCAGTCAGCCTTTATTGCATCAGCAAATAAACCATAGCAACTGGTATTTAGAGAGAGAGATTAAAAGTGCTCTCTCATTGACTGACATGATGTGATGTAACAAACCTGTTTACCTAGCAAGTTTGAGTTAACCTACTACTAATGAGATGCACAGTCCTCACAAAATCTTGCCTTGGCACAACAAGATTTTAAGGATGAGAAAACTGTAGTGTCTGTTTAAAGGACCTGTTCACTTCATAGGACAAGTCACTTTACTTAATTGTATGGCAGTCGGAACTGAAAACCATGAAGGAGAGAAGTTCAACCACAGACTACCTACTGTCCCTGGATGTATCACTAAATGGTTCCTGGGCTATAATGGATGCATATTTAGTCTGCACTTTCTTACCCCACACACAGAAAATGATGGTTATTGGTATAAATTATGAACATTGGTCAAAATAGTAAAAAAAGCCCAGTAGCACTGGTCAGTAACTGAACATTGGTCAGTAACTGAAAAATTCTATAATGTGATGCCATGGAATTTTAACACTCATAATTTTAGTTGCAACATAGTTGTCATTGGTAGCGAGCAAAAAGGCTATTAGGCAAATGACATGTCCACACAAGGAAGAATTCATGGGAAGATTCCAAGCCTCTTTTCTATCATTTTAGGATGACAAACACATCTAAAATTCATATTTCTACCCATTCCCACACCATATTTCTCTGAAAGGTATGCAAAAATAAAATTATTATAGCAAAGTAATATTGACAAAGGATCATTTCAGGTGGGTAGCCATATTGTTCTGAAGCAGCAGAACAACGTTTGAGTCCACTGGCAACTTTAAGACAAACAACATTTTATTCAGGTATAAGCTTTTATGTGCAAGCATGAAATTTTTGTTGGTCTTAAATGTGCCACTGGACTCAAACTTTGTTCTGTAATATTGAAAATATAATTAATGGGATTACAGCAAAAATCAGATTAACAGGGGAAACTCTCATTAAACTAGACCCAGAGCTCTAATAAATCAGACTCAAAATTTGTCTTTAGTCCTCAGATATGGGCAGTGATAATTAAGAATAGTGCTTCAGCATGTGCACAGAAACTTTCTTCATCTATATACTATTAGCCACCTGTGGCCACAATCTGCGGGTATCTAAATCTACAGATCAGAGCTTCACAGAGGCTAAATAGATCTTTCTGTACATTTGGGGGTTTCAGAAGCAGCAGCGCAGCCCAGGTCTGTGTACTGGGCCCGGGGTGGCCCAGGCAACCCAGAGGCCCCACTAGGTCCAGCAACTGTGCAGCCTGGGAACCACACAGGCCATGCCACCAGCAGTGGCACAACCCGGGAGTTGAGCTTGCACAGCCACTGCCAGGCTCAGCAGGGATCCTAGGCTGCCTTGTTGCCACTGGGCACAGCAGTGGCCATACAGCCCGGGAGCCCAGTGGGGTATGCCACTGGCAGCGGAGATGCCCCTAGGTTGCACTGGGCCTGGTGTGAAAGTGGCTGGGGGAAGTCTGCTGGCTCACATGGACCAGCTCTGGACGAACAACAGAAAGCTGTTGGGCAGCCAAGAGCTCCATGCTGGGCTTGACGAGAGAGTTGGGTGAGAGATGGGATTCCCCCCCCCCCAGGGTCTTATGGGGCTCCAATTGTCACATATAACTGCAGGTTTTCCTCAGGGACAAACTAAATAGGATGATGTCTTTGTGGCTGCCACAATGACCCTGCAGCCATTTTAAAGACATTTAGAAATGCTGTGAAGGCCTGATCCTGAGTGGGCCCCCAGAGCTTTCTCCCCCACCCTTCCCTCTGCCCTATCAAGTGCTGAAATGGGCACGCATGCCCACCTGTGGCTGTTTCAGCAAGGTGTGTGGGGGGGGAGTGCCATGCCACAGTCCCAATCAGGATTGGGCCATCATGGCATTTTTAAATGACTTTTAAAATGGCAACACTTTAAAGGTAAAGGTAAAGGTTCCCTTGCTCGAAAGCCAGTCGAATCCGACTCTAGGGTTGCGGTGCTCATCTCCGTTTCAAAGCCGAAGAGCCAGCGCTGTCCAAAGACGTTTCCGTGGTCATGTGGCTGACATGACTAAACACCAAGGCACACGGAACACTGTTACCTTCCCACTGAAGTGGTACCTATTTATCTACTTGCAATTTCTTGCTTTCGAACTGCTAGGTTGGCAGGAGGTTGGCAGGAGTGAGTGTACTTTAGGCTGGCTTATAATAATCCAAGTATTTTCCTCTCTACTAGAACTGTAATGATATTTAAGTGATACAACTCTTAATTATTACAAATAACATATTTGACCAGTGCAAAACTTTATTTTCCATTCATTAGCTTCAGATAATCTAGTGAAATTAAGACAATGATTTAAATTTGAAAAAGGAAAACCATATGCTCCAATGGTTAGGAAGAAACACTTGTTGAATCTCCAGAAAAAATAAGTCTGAACCTTTGCTTCTCAACTTTCAGAACTAAAGATCAACACTAGTACTCACGTAAGCAACAGCTGAACATTTTGACAACAACTACAGTGGCTTGCTGTTATTAATAATTTGGGTTGTATGTGCTATGTTAGTTTTCTACAATTAGGTTCCCTCTGTCAAAGTAATGCCTCATCTCGCTCTAAACAACATTTACAAAAGGATAAATGAACTCCATCATTAAAACTAATGTCAAGATAACACTGCAGAAACAAACATGAATATTAAGTAATCAAAAGCTTAATGACTTCAGTTTAAGTGTGTCATGATGTGTACAAGTAGAAATCATTCTTATCCTCTTCAGTCCAGACAGGAAGCAACAGAAACAACAGAAGCAACCACATTTTTTGAAAACCTGGTTCACATGTATAGTGGGGGATGGGGACTCCAATACTTTGAGCAAAATGGACATATTGGGATCTTAAAATATCCTTCATCTATAGCTTATCTCTAGGAATGGACACAAACCGCAAATCCATACAAACAAGGAGGTTGGCTTGCGAACTGAACTGGTCCATATGGGTTCATGACCCCTGCTTTCTGCCCTCCACCACTTGTCACAGGGAACAGAAAGCAGAGGTTTAAATAGCTCCAAGCCATTTAAACCAAACAACTGTGCAGCACTCCACTGCTCGGCTACTTGGTTTAAATGGCCGGAAGCCATTTCAACACTTGCTTTCTGCACTTAATGGCTGGGAGCTGTTTGGTTTCAATGGCTTGGAGCTGAACCCAAGAAAGCCCCTTTAAACATATGAGCCACACTGAGCAGTTTGCTCCGCATGGCTCAGCTATTTAAAGGGGCTTCCGTGGACAGCAAGGTGAAGAACACCCCTTTAAGCAGCTGAGCCACATGGAGCAGTTTGCTCCATGCAGTTCAGCTGTTAAAGGGGCTTTCTTGGGCTGCTAACCCCAGGGGCTGGTGGTCCAAGAACACCCCTTTAATCAGCTGAGGCATGCAAAGCAGTTTACTCCATGCGGCTCAGATGTTTAAATGGGCTTTCTTGGGCAGTGAGCCCCAGGGACTGTTAGCCCAAGGAAGCACCTTTAAACAGCTGAATGCAGGAGCAGTTTGTCCCAAGTGGCTCAGCTGTTTAAAGGGGCTTTCTTGGGCAACTAGCCCCAGGAGCTTGCTGACCAAGAAAGCCCCTTTAAACAACTGGGCTGCAAGAGCAGGCTCAGCTGTTTAAAGACCAAAATAACTGAACGGCAGGAACAGGTTGCCTCTGTGGCTCAGCTGTTTCCAAACTAAACAGCTGAGCAGCTGGGAGCCGCCACCAAGAAAGTCCTGGCCCTGGTTGTAGTCAGCCTGGCATTCTTGGGACCTGGGAAGGCCAATCGGTTTTGTGACCCTGACCGTAGTGCTCTCTGGGGTATATATGTGGAAAGGTTGTCCCTCAGGTATGTCGGACCCTGGCCATAAAGGGCTTTAAAGGTAAGAACCAGCACCTTGAAGCAAATTTGGTATGCTATCGGCAGCCAGTGCAGTGTCTTCAGTGCAGGCTGTATGTGCTCCTGCATGAGGAGGTCCATCAGGAGCCTGGCCGCAGTATTTTGCACTAGCTGCAGTAGTCTAATCTCAAGGTGACCATCGCATGGTTCACTGTTGCCAAGTCGTTGCATTCAAGGAAGGGAACCAACTGCCTGATCAGCCGAAGATGGTAAAAGGCCGACCTGGCAGTGGCTGCTACCTGGGCCTCCATTGCACCAATGGTGCCCCATTGAAGGTCGGGAGTGGGATCCCTACCCTCAGACTGCCCCGACTCAGGCACAGGACCTCCGTCTTTGTTGGATTCAATTTCAGTGAGCTCAGTCTAAGCCAACCAGCCACAGCTTGTAACTCCTGGTCCAGATCTTCCAGTCTGGAGCCAGACTGACCACCCAATGTCAGATAGAGTTGGGTGTCATCTGCATACTGGTGACATCCCAGCCCATAACTCCAGGCAATCTGGGCAAGGGGCACATATAGTTGTTGAATAACATCGGGGAAAGCACCACCCCTTGAGGTACTCCACACTCCAGTGGGTACCTTTGGGAGAGCTGTTCCCCTAATGCCACCCTTTGTCCCCGACCATGGAGAAAGGAGGCAAGCCATTGCAAGGCAAGCCCCTGAACTCCTATGTCGGCACAGTGGTGGATCAGTAACTGATGGTTGACTGTGTCGAACACTGCCGAAAGGTCCAACAACAACAGTTCTGCCAAACTGCCCTAATCCAGATGCCTCTGAAGATCATCTGTGAGGGTGACTAGTGCTGTCTCCGTCCCGTGGCCCGGGCAAAAACCGGACTGGAAAGGATGGGATTACTCCTTTTGTTTTATTGGGTGATAAGCAATTAACAACAACTATTCACTGCTCAAGATCATTGTTTCATAGAGCTTTTATTGGATAAAAGGTATCTTCTGCATGCACTCCTGCAGCCATAAACTGGCCTGCAGCCAAAGATTTGGCTTGGAAGTTACAATTAATATAGGAAGTTTATTCTGCTCAAGCTACAAACCAACTCTTTGGGCTCCTTGGCCCCAGAGTTTCATCTTCCAAATTTTCCTTTCTGTGCTTATTCCAACAACTAGAATTCTTCCATAATTTAGTATGGCAAAAATAATACAGAAAGGCCAGATTTCATAATGATGCAGTACTCATAAGCGAGGTATTTTGTTATTAGGATAATTTAGTTTTATCCCACAGATAATCTATTGCAAGACACCTTCCAGAATTTCTGTGTTTGTAGGAGTACCAGTATCAGAATACTTCCTAGGCATCTTAAGAATAGAGACCTATTCATTTTCTAGAACAAAGCTTGAGTCCAGTGGCACTTTTAAGACCAACAAAGTTTTAGTCAAGGTATAAGTTTTTGTGTGCATGCACACTTCTCTTTAACTATCTGTGTTCCCCCAAAACCTATTCATCTTCTGTTACTTAGAAAGGGGCTATATCTTTGTACTTATCTGAGAAACAAACACCAGTTTAAGTTGCCCAAGAAAATAGTTTTTAGGCAATGGATAAAGATCATAGTCTTCCAACTATTTTTTTTTATTATCATCAATTACCACCATTTAGTGTTAGGTCTTTTGTTTTCAATTCAGAGTGGAACAATAATGATGCTTTCATTCAATGATAATCATTCAAATTCTTTCATTTTTGCATATGAAAATCTTCTCAGTTTTCTCTTTTAAAAAAAATAATAAACAGGGGCATCTTTAGTGTAATGGCACAGGGCTTAGAGAGGAATAAGTCTGCACTAATGCTGACCCTCTGCAGTGGGGGTGGAGGTGGGAGCTTGCAGAAGAAGAAAAATCCTTGATGATCTGTGGAGAAAAGCCACCCAATTTTCTCTTATTTGTAAAACAGCAACTTCTTTTCAACCTTTCAACACAAAAATAACAACAGAACCTTTCTCTGAAAAAATAATAAAACACAGTAATTTCTTGACAAAAGATGTCTGACAAGATTTTCAATAAGGACAAAGAAGAAAAAAAGGGGGGGGGGAAACTGAACCTAAACCTAGAATTCAGAACCTAAAAAGGTTAGTTTTCTATTCCTGACTAACCTTGACAAGATTTTCAAACCAGGCTCTTGTATTTTCAGCCACACTATCAAGTAAAACTGAGTATAACACTTTGGCTGTGTAAAAGTCCTCTTATTCAAGTACTGCTATTGTTTCTCTACTTTTTGCAAAAAAATTCTGGGAAATTTATTCTGGGGAAAATTATTCTGGGGGGAAATGATGGGTTTTTTTAAAGTAAGGACATGTTGTCTTCTACAAAAAATGGTATCAGAACGATTCTGAATATTGGTGAAAAACAGTCATTTATTACTATCTAGTTTTGACAATCCTAAAGTGAAACTATGAGTATAGAACTATTATGAATGTAAACAGCAATTTGCAACCCAATTGTAAGTTTCTATTTTCTCAGAAGTCAGTTTCAGAAGTAAATAGACATAAGATTCAGCACAAAGACGACTTAAAATGCTTATCCTGGGGCTTCCAAGCATAAAATTCAACATAATATAACAAAAGTATATAAAAAAGAACCAGTGATATCTATGCATTTGTATTTTTCACTGAAATATGAACAAAAAAAAATGAAATGAGACTGATGTTGTTATGGTCCAGGAGTAAAAATAAAGGCTTTCATTAAATGTTTATATTATATATATTTCCAATTAACAAGGTTCCTAAAACACTGTAAAATAAAACAAGTATTAGAGATTCTTTAGACTGAAACATCATACGTAATAGGTAAGTGCTATGAGTCAGCCTACCTCTTTTTGCTTTCTGCTACCTGTTTGCAGACTTCCTGCCACCGAAAATTCAGGCTTCCTAGTTTTTCCTTCAGTACACCAGCATCTGCTGTAGACGACTGCTCAATAATATCCTCTCCAGTTACATTCAATGTTCTGACAACAGGTTGCTGATTCTCAATGCCATCCTGGAGGTCCTACAATATATAAAATAACTGAATAAACATATAGTACAGTATATTTCTAACCAGACAGACATTGGGTTGGTTCAGTCATCATAAAAATATGGTATAATTATGGTTGTCATAACTGTGGTTAACACAATTGTTCACTCCACTATTTATGAATGAATAGGGAAAATCAATCTAAAATCTGAAATCATGATGTGACATTGACTTGTTAATCACAGATAATCTTAACTATGGTTTCTTGATATATGAACACAAGACATCCTGGCTTATTACTCAGCACTGCCCTCACTGTGATGTGGGCTGGGATACCAACCAGGTATAAGTGGAGAAGAAGAAAGAGTGAAGACACTGAAACCAGCATTTGTTGAATCAAACTAAAGTTTGAATGATCATTTGTGAGCTGAATCCTGGCTTCATGAACAAACCATAATTAAAATAGACCATACTTCTGCATTGTCTGAACTGATCCAATATCAGAGGAAAGCGTGATAAAGAACATTTTTCTTACCTTATATCCCAAACATGCCAATACAAAAAGTATTTTTTATCATTCCATTGCATGTTTCTGCAAAGTCTCATCCTTTTCTTTAAAGAAAAAAAATGAGCTTAATGACATGCTAGAGAATGTTGATGCTATAGTCATATTTAAGCAATGAGGCCATAAGCATTGAGCAGATGATCCAAACAGCATGTCCTTTGTGCTGTCCTGTAGTCCAGAACAATTTGTCTGATAATTTCTGGTCCTAATCAACTCTGTTCTAACATTCAAATGTTGCACACTCATGCACTGGTGTACAGGAAAGCATCTTGTTATCTTCTGAAGGAGACATTAAGCTGCAGCCTATCACTCTCAGCTTATAGTGATACATTCGTGAGATGCAAAAGCTTTCCTAAAACACAAGAGGCTCTTTCACCAGGGAACACGCTGCTGACAGAGGAACAGAGTGATTCTTCTGACTATGTGGAGCATGGACACATCTTACAACTATGACTTCATAAACTTCTATGAATATTGTCTGTTCTCCATGCCCTGATGGTACAATTTTTCCATGATATGAAATCTGGTCTTGTCGAACACCTGTTGGAGTTCCAGCTTCCACAAAATAACGTGTTGTTTTTCTATTATGTATAGTCTAATTGTACACAACGTTAAGAAACTTAGGGATTATCAAATAACACATGTTAAAGAGTCACAGAAAAGACTGAATATTTTGATTGCACCATAAATGTTATAAGGCTTCAACATTTGCCAGTAAATTTCTTGTGCTTTTAAGCCGTTTCAGTCTTTTTTTCCTTTTTTTTTTTTTAAACTTAAACAGCAAGGGACAGGAATGAGAGTCCTGTAATGCCTTTGTTACTTTGAATCTTCAAAAGAGTATGCAGTTTTAAAAATATTCTCACTGCAGTTTCTTCTTTGCTGATGCCAGTTCATTAGTCCTTTGCCTTGCTGAATTGACACTTCAGAAAGCAGTACCTCCTGTCAAAAAGCGCTGCCTCTAGAAGAGACAGTTCAGTAAAGCATAAGGAATGGCAGTCTATGGGCAACAATGATACTACATTAAAACAAAAAGAAGCAAAACTTTTAAATGCAGATACCTCTGGTGGTAAGGATGGGGGGAGGGAGAAGAAGCGCAGGTATCAGTCACTCCTACACATAAGTATTTTTCAGTACTACAGTTCTGGTAATTCATAAGCAAAATACACAAAGAAGAACCAATAGTCACAGGTACTGTAGAAGCTGGAAAAGCATGTCCCAATGGTGTGCCCAGTCACCACCAATCAGTTCCTTTGATAAGATGCTCTTGGATAACAAGTAAGATAAATCTGAGTCTAATTTTTTCTGTTACACACCATGCACTCTTACAACAGCTAAAGATCTGAAGTTATTCCAGATCACTTAAATAGGACTACAAGCATGTTCTGTTAACTTAATCCTGACAAAACAGAGGTGCTACTGGTGGGCAGATGTTCCTGGACCTGTTGTTGGATAAACAGGTGGCAGTGGTGGCCAAGAGTGTTTTCCAGCAACTATGGCTGGTGAGCCAGCATGGCCTTTCCTGGGGAGAAAAGATCTTGCCACTGTGGTGCATATCCCGCTAACATCTAGATTAGATTACTGCAATGTGCTGTACACAGGGCTGCCCTTAAAGAATGTCCAGAAGTTACAGCTCGTACAGAATGCTGTGGTCAGAGTGTTGACTGGAGTGGGTCTAAACCAGAGGTGTCGAACTCGTTTGTTATGAGGGCTGGATTTGACAAAAATGTAACTTTGTCAGGCCCGGCCAAGGCCATGTGTGCCATAAAACAATCCTAGGTACCGGAGATATAAACTGCATAAAGAACAGCAGCTGGCAAGCTCTGAGTTGGTATATCCTCACTGCAGGGTCCCATGGGCTGGGAGGGGTATGTGCAAAGGAAAAGCCATATGGGTGGACTGGAGAGCCAGTGGTGCAGCACTGGGCTGTCGCTCCCACACTGCTTCACTGCTACAGGTAAGGTTGTTCTGTTATGCTGAAGCCACAATCAGTGGCTCTGCCCCCCCCCAACAGTCTTCTGTCCCCTCCCTTGCACTAGTTGCTTGCAGGCTGCATAAGAGCCCTGGACGGGCCAGTTCCGGCCCCCGGGCCCTATTTTTGACACCCCTGTTCTAAACTATATTTAGACTCTTCCATAAAGATTCTTCCTTATTACTGTTCTGCAGACACAATAATAAAAGAGTCCTGAGGCACATTAAAGACTAACAAATCTGTTTCAGTATAGGTTTTTATGAGAGAGGGAACTGAAATAAGAATGGATTTAAAGGTCTATTTATCAGATTCATCCTATTTTGCCAGAACATCAACAGTTTAGTGCAGTCTCCCACTCTAAGTAAACTGTTTACTTGTTTGACTGGATCATGTAATGTAACACACCTGGTCTTGAAAAGTGGATCTTCTGACCTCACTTTGTAGCTCTTTATGTATACTGAATGTAATACTTCATGTTTCTGATGAAACAGCTCTGTCTCATGAAAACATATGCTGCAATAAATGCAATAATATTTACGGTGTCACACGACTGTTCAATATTTTGAATTAGCCTGCTTTAGTCACCCTTCGTCTCTCAAAGGAGACTTTGTTTACATGCATTCATTAATCTAGTCCTGTATATGCATATTTATGGTTTCAGATTTAGCACTCTTGGCACAAACATTAGGAACTAGCAGACAGCAGCAAATGGACCTTGCAATTAAAATCTGACTGGTTCAGTCCGAGTATGCCATTAGTGAAACTGGACATGTGCCAAACCCATTTCTTCACAATCATTTTTCCCTCTTGCTCTGACACAGGTCACACTGTATACATGTAGAAATATATTTTATCATAGTTGCGATTCACAGGCACATCTGACATTTTGAAAAACAGGGAATTCTAACAGCAACAACATTTTTCCTCTAACGTTGTGTGTGTGTGTGGAGAGAGAGAGAGAGAGAGAGAGAGAGAGAGAGAGAGAGAGGTATTAACTTATCTGCCTCTAATTGTAAAGAACTTCCCAAAGAACCATAAGAAAAACATTTATCAGAGTAGTTTTGCCATCATGACTTAATGATTACTATTAAATACTATATAAGTAGGTGTGAGGTGTACATACATACTGTCCAAACAAAAAAAATTACTATTATTCTATTAAATAAATTAATTATGATAGGACTCTGAAGTTCAGGGCAGTATTTCAACTACGAGCTTGCGGGGAGGGCGGATTATAAATATAAGAAATAAATAAATAAATAAATAAATATCCATAGTTCATATTAATATATAAAACAATATCATGGCTTCTAGAGAGAAGAACGAAGAGCAAGACCTTTATCTTTAAAAGCACAAGCAGATTGTAGAGACCATATGTTCCTAGATAACCTATAAAAGCTCTACATCCATAGGAGCTAAGATGTTTCCATATGGGTATAAAAATGTATAAAAGTTGATATTGCTGCATAGCAGAACATTAACAAACTCCTATCTTCCTCTAACTTAATAGTCTATTTTCAACAACACTGAAAACTTCAGGGCAGGCAACTTTGCTTGAAAGGAAAATGTAACAATACTTAACCAAAAAGCATTTGTGTTTCTTGTCCATCTGGGCCCAGTAGGGTTAGATTGGTGGCAACCCAAGAAAGGGCTTTCCCTGTTGGAGCACCAAACCATTAGAATTCCCTCCCCAGGGAGATTAATCTGTCTCCCTCTATCAGTATCTTCTGCCAGCAGATGAAGACTTTTTCATTCCATTTGGCATATCCACAATAACCATTATTGGCTCTCCTCCCTTGTACTAGTGTCATTTATGTGTTTTTATTGAATTATTTTATAATTTTAAAATATTTTTTTAATTTTTCAAATGTTCTAAGTGGGTCACCTTGGAGTTCCTTCAGTGGGTGGAATGGCAGTACAAAAATATTTTAAATAAATAAAAACTGTCTCAGCAAAGCAACTTGTTGACTACTGTTAACCACATTTAAAAAAAATTACAATCCTTTATAACAAGCGAAAGTTGGCAAAATCATAACTTTTAATAGGAGCAATTTACCATGGTGTGGAAAACAAACAAATATTATTTCAGCAATGTTAATAGTTACCAAGTGTAAACATCACTGGTTGATTTATAGGGATATAACTCTTCCATAATGCATCTAATTGCATACCCTTGCATAGATGGAGTCTAAGGAGGGGAATTCTTCTTGATCACAGATGGTAATCAGTTTATACTGGAAACAGGATTGATAGTCCCTATAATTTTATTTTAACTAATGTACTGTAACTGCAGATGGCATTCTGATTTATATAAATACATAATATCTCAGTGGAACATAGCAGGTTTTTTAATGACAATTCCATTCATTCTTTTGCATTTGTACAACAATTTCTAGATTTTAGAAACCTATGAAAACAAGCACCTGATGCCCTTATTCCAACCTACACAATACTGTATATGGCACAGAGCAGGGGTGTTGAACTTATGGGCTGTGGGCCAAATCCAGCCTGATGTGACCTGCAAGGCAATCACAGTTGGGAGTGCTGCGTAGATCAGACAGCCCAGGGGAACACCAGCCACAAAGCTTTCTGTGGCAGTTATCTGTGCCTATGGTTCGTCTGCTTCTCTTGCAGTATTTGCCTCCATTGTCTCCTCTAGCCAGCCTTGTGGTCTGTCTTCTTTCCACTAGCTTCTAGGTCCTCTCCACACTTGGATCTCATCCCTGTTTTTATCAGAGTTCAACTCGCGACACAATACCTTGCATTTATCCCTGGTTATAACAGCATCCATTTATCCCGGGACAAGTGTGGGGTGAAACCGGGGTGACCTCAATATAGTGTGGAAACAAAAAAATATCCCAAGATAATTACAGGGGTGAACTTGAGTGTTGTGTAGAATGTAAAACTACCCCGAGATAATTACAGGGGTGAACTCGTGTGTAGTGTAGAATATAAGTTCGGGGACAGGGTAGAACCAGAATTTAAGGTCTAGTGCAGAAACGAAACTAGTCTTTCCCCCACTGGCAATCTTCTACTGTGTCATCTGTTTCTATTTTGCCATGCTTTCCTCCTCAATCTCTCTTTCGTAGAGGCAGGGCTTTTTTTTTCTGGGGGAAAGCATCGGAATGGAGTTCTGGAACCTCTTTGACAAAATTCTTTTTAAAATGTTTAAAGTTCATGAGTTTTCAGTGTGCAGATTGAAAACTTCATTGCCCTCTTGAGAGTTCTGCCACCTCTTTTTCCCGAAAAAAAGCCCTGTGTAGAGGTAAATTGGACTGTGGGGGCAGAAGAAAGTTGGTTCTCTTTACCCAGGAAACTTCCTCTCCAACAACCCTGTGATGGGGGGGATGTTTTCCCTTGTTTACAAAATGCTGGTACTCGGTAAAAATGTGCATGGATTCCTCTCCTCCTTTAGAGCAATGAGGCAAGCAAAAAAAAAATCCATCCAGTGAAGATACAATTAAAGCTAGTTATATCAGCATTTATAAAATGAAATATTGTAATATTTCTGATCAAGATGATTTGAAAATATAGCAACTAAGAGAGTTTTACCATAACTGATTTTTTTTGTATGGGTAATGTATGTTTATTTTACTTCTATACACATACCTGATACCAGACCTTCATGTGTCTTAGCATCTGGTATATATTTTAGGAACGGGGAAATCAAGTATTAACTAGAGACTTCCACTGGGGATATTTTCAAGCAAAAACAATCTCTACATTTTCCTGTTTTGTTTCAGACTGGAAATACCTGAAGCAAATATACTCTCAATATTTCAAGATTCTGAAATTCATCTCCCTGAAATTTCAGAAATATTGGGATTGTTTTGTAAATATCAGAAAGGCTTTGCTTTGCTCCCTATAGTATTTTTTCTGTATGTTTTTCTTGGGAAACAAGAGAGAGGGATAAGTGAGACAGCTATCATACTCCTCATGGCTTTCTCTTTCATGGCCTGAAGCATCTTTCTCCCTCTTTTTTTTTGGGGGGGGGGGGGGTTAAATAGCAAACATGCAACCCGATAAAGATTTCTAGAGAACTTAAAAACCTGCACTATTTTGTGTAAGTTTGAGTTTTGCTTTGGATCACTACTTCTGGAACCTTAAGGGTTAATCATTTAGCCTGGACATAGTGTTAGCACTAGCAGCAGCAGCTCTGGACTGGCTCTAGTTTTTTGCCAGTGGAGAGGACAGCTAGGGGCAGCCTGTTGAGTGGGCCTGGAGCAAGACCCCCTTTTTTGAAAAATTGAGATTTTTTACTAGTATCTCCAAGTTTGAGATCCATCGGGCGAAGGGTTCAGTTTAGGTGACCTGAAAGAAACATGGTATTTTCCGCATAAGAAAAAATGGAGATTGGGATGGCTGGGGGTACTTTTTTTTAGGTTTGTACATTCCAAACCTTTTGTTCAGTTTACCTGAAACTTTAGGGTACTTCGTAGAGAAGGATGATTAGGTTCCCTGAAATATTGGTGTAGTTTGGTTAAAAAAATAGCTGCCCCAGAAAGCCAAGTTCATTTCCCCATAAGAAATGGGGCAGATACCTGATATTTTCAAAAATGAAAACTTTTCCCTAATAAATTTACAAAGCAATATCAGTATTCCCAAGATTTTGTTAAAATGATAAATCATGCCCTTTATGAAATTATGAAATGAAAATTTTGACTTGCACACCCCTAGTCTTCACAGCTGTTTTCAGTCTGCTCCATGAATTGGGTAATGCTTGATATAACCAATATGTCACTGATAACATTGCAACGTTCCCCAGTACGGAAAGAGACATGTTGTAGACTTAGACCTCTGTTCAGCTAAAATAAATCAACTGGTATCATAGTGCAGAGGAAAAGTACTGTGTGACAGATTATTGAAATATTATCATTAAACATACATGAAAATACTGATGCTTGTAGATTAAGATGGGTAGCCAAGTTAGTCTGTCTGTAGCGATAGAAAAGTGTCTAGTAGCACCTTAAAGATTAAGAAAATTTGTGGTAAGATATGAGTGAGTCTGAAGAAGTGAACAGTGACTCACATAAGTTCATACCCTACCACAAGTCTGATGAGATTGGGCTTGCCTGGGCTATCCAGGTCAGGGCGTCATAATTGAAATTTTGACACTGGCTAAAAGATCATCAACCAGCAGCAGCCTTAGTTTGCAACCTTTCCCCCAGACCTCGACTCAACTTCAGAACTAATACCACCAAGCCTACACACTTTGAAAAACAAAACTAGTTGTGATCATGTGCATAACCACTTTTTTGAAGTGCTTGTGAGTATCATAGTATCTGAAGTGTGGCCCTAATACTTTAGAATGCATTATGTCAAAACCAACTGAGAAATCTAATAAGAACAGAGTCATATGTCAGTCTCAAGGGTCAGCTAAAAATGGTATTTCATAATTATTACCAACCATCTGACAGCTATGATAGAACCTGAAGTGGTATAGATTGACCTGGTACATCCATGCTATTTATTTATCCATTTAGAGAGCTTATATAATCAAACCAAAATAAGTACAACAACCAAGAACAATAAGACCATAGACTGAATTGTATAAGAATATTTCAGTTAAAATGTCCAAATTTCACAGATAAGACCATAAAACAGAACATCCCTTAACTGAATCTGCTTAAAAAGCCTGAGCTGTTTTAATCAGGGAGAGACGATCCTGATTTAGATATACCTGTGAGAATTTCAGATTGGTAGGATTATTTTAAATGCTATGTAGATGTAATTTTTATCTGTGTAGATAATACTCTTCCCAAAAGCAGAGCATTAAAGCTGAGCTGTTGCCTACGATGCGCAAGTGAATATTCAAGTAAATTAAAGAAAATAATTTATCCTTAAAAGTGACAACTGTTAATTGCAAAACAAAGTGGGCACCTTTAATCTGCTACTGCTCCATTTAAAAAAAACAACAACCAAGCAAACTGAAATGGTTGTATTTGTTTGTTTCCTTAAATATTTGTTGGTTGACTCTTTGAAAACAAGTAATTAATATTCCTCAGTCCATGAGGTCTGTCACAGAGCCTCAGGGAAGAGAAACCAAAGTAAGAAAATATTAGTCTAAAAATTCTATATCTAAGGAACCTAGAGACTAGTAAAATAATTGCATTTGAGTTCCTTTACTAGATTAATTGGATTCAAGAAGTCAGTGTTTGTGTTTTTTCTTCAAAGTAACTACAAGCAACTTCTGAATGTGGCTAACTTAAGAAGCCATAGAATTCAGAATGCTGGGAATGATCCCAGGATTCCAGAGTGTTTTGAGAATTTTTTTTTTTTTGGGGGGGGATGCCCAGTAAATATATAACAGCATTTTTGAGCTCACATATTCACATCCTCCTTTTTAAGGCTGTGAAGAAATTTCAAACAGTTTTTAATCCAAAATATTTTCACACTGGGCATGAAGTATTTGTCATGCATCACTAACATAAAAAAATGACTTTTGACAGGCATGACAAATGTCTCTGGATTCTTTCTTGCTGTGGAAACTTTGCAAAGCCTTCTCATGGTTGATACAAAAAACAGAAACAAAGGGGCAGTGGACATGCCACAGCTGTTGGGTGGAAGAGCTTTAAGCACTCTTCTATGGAAGCTGTTGCCATGTGGGAAGCTTTACATGGGCAGTGGTTTACAAGGCAAACTAGGTGATTTCCCCTCCACACACATACACTACTGCACCATAGGGGGAAAAATAAAGAGACAATCCTGTGACTGGCTAAAGACTGAGCAGTTTCAACACAGTAGCTAAAACATATTTATCAGCCTTCAGAATTATTCAAAGGCAATTGCTTTGTGTCCCTTAAGAGGAAAAATTTGGCAAAAAATGACAATGCTGCCTGCCAGTGTTTCTTATTCATATTGATTTGACTCTAACTGTAGTAGGTTATAAAGGAGTAAATCTATTCTCAGCAAAATTTAAGAAGAAGAAGAGCTGGTTTTATACCCCACTCTCCACTACCCGAAGGAATCTCAGAGCGGCTTACAATCGCTTTCCCTTCCTCTCCCCACAACAGACATCCTGTGAGGTAGGTAAAGGTAAAGGTAAAGGTTCCCTTGCTCGAAAGCCAGTCGAATCCGACTCTAGGGTTGCGGTGCTCATCTCCGTTACAAAGCCGAAGAGCCAGCGCTGTCCGAAGACGTTTCCGTGGTCATGTGGCCGGCATGACTAAACACCAAGGCGCACGGAACGCTGTTACCTTCCCACCGAAGTGGTCCCTATTTATCTACTTGCAATTTCTTGCTTTCGAACTGCTAGGTTGACAGGAGCTGGAACTAGAGACAGGAGCTCACCCTGTCTTGCGGCACCCGGGTCTTGAACCACTGAACTACTGACCTTCCACAGCCTGCAGTTCAGCGTCTTAACCACTTGAGCCACCGCAGCCAGGTAGGTAGAGTAGAGTAAGTTTATTTTATATGGCCCTAGGCCTTTACAATCCATTTGCAACAAAATCAGAAATGTACAAACACAATATAAAATGTACAGAGTTAAAATTTATACATCTCTAAAATATAACAGTTTTGATGGGTCAGTTATTTATGCATTTTCTTACCAGATCTGCTCTGATTTTCTTTGCCACCAGAGCAAAAAGTGGCATCCTGTTAGATATAAAAGGGTTGGTGTCTGATAGCATATAAGCTAACTTATCAGAGTCAGACAAGGAATAAACACTAGATAAAATGTTGGCATGAAATTTTTCCCTAGACTCCATGTATAGAGGACACTCTAAAACATAATGGGGGAGGTCCTTTACTGAACTTCCGCAGATACATATACGTTCATCCAGAGGTTTTTTTGTGTAACATCCAACAAGCATCTCAGTGGGCATAGTTTTGAAAGCGTAATAATGAGAATGCCACTCTAATATTGTAGGCTGAAATTTCAATTAGATAAGAAGCTCGAAAGTGATCTTTTAAAACGATTTTATTTGTTGTTGTTGTTGTTCAGTCGCACAGTCGAGTCCGACTCTTCGCGACCCCATGGACTACCATGGGGACTATACCATGGGGAAAACTTTCACTGGCTGATTGAAAAATTATAAGTTTGGGTATCCTCTCTCTTTATCCAATCCTGTAAATCTACAATATATCCTGAGGTCTGAATCAGATCATCTGGAATAGTATATCTTGTTGCAACATCGTTAAAGAAAACTAGACAGGTCTTGTTGTTGCTTTGTGATAACTGAAAACTAAGTTTACTAAGGGAGCCAGGGTTTGCCCATTTCCCCCTCCCCCATGATTTGAGAATTGCCAGGTGGACACATGCCCTAACTGAAGGAAGGCTGAGGCAGGGCTGAGAGAGTTCTGAGAGAGATGTGACTGACACAAGGGTACCCAGCTGGTTTTATATGGAGGCCACCACCCCGGGGCTCAGGGAGGCAAGGGAACGTTTCGCCCCTCCCCTCCGTGCACGGGCATCGCAGCTGCTGCCGAGAACAGCGATGGCAGCCATAACTTTTTAAAGAGCCCCTCCCAAGAGCTGGGGGAGCCAGAATGGCCTCTGACTGGGTAGAATAAAGGAAGGTTGGAGCAGGTTTGCTTCTCATTGACTGGTCACAATATTGTCTACACCTATACATTTTGCCACCTGTCTACAATGCTCTGTTATTTGGCTGTGCTATTATAAATTATGTTCTTAGATGATAATCTAAGCAATCTAAGCATTACTAATGGATCAGGCTTGATAAATGAATGCCGAATTATGGCCCCGGTCACACGGCAAAGTTGCAGCGGGAGAAGCACGGATGGTGGGCGGATTATCCGGGCACAATCACACCCCAACATCTGGGAAGTGGAGCGCACCCGTGGCTTACCACTGACAATGTGAGTTAAAAAACTAGTACCTCCAAGGTACTATTAAACGTTTGCCACGGGCTGCCTCCAGACCCCCGTGCTGTGATCGCGCCGGCGTGCGGCATTCCCCTCCGGTCCCTCGTTTACCTGCCAGTGCTGAGGGAAGGACCGGTGGTGTGCCGCCAGTGAGTCTGATCATGTAATCATGGATCAAACTGCGCAGGGGCAATTAGCCACACCTCCTCCCGCGTTATCCAGCCCATATGACCGGGGCCTATGTCTTTTAAATCGAACCGTAAATTCAGGAATATGGTTTAATAGGAATATGGATCAATTATAATGAAGATAATACAATGCTACTGAACAGCAATAAGTCCTCTTAGCCTCTCGAAAACATGCTGAAGTAGTAACGTCTTGATACCAAAGATAATTTAGTAGGAAATGCCCAAAATTCAAAGTTATGCATGAAAAATATATGCTGTACTCTTAAACTATGGCCCAAGGCTGTGTCCAAATTTGGTGGACTTTTGACAAGATGCCCACAGCTGGGTCCTCCTGTCCACATGTCTTTCTCACCCAATGACAAGTAGAAATTACCAACTGCTGAAACAGTGGCCCAGACCTGAAGGAGATCACCAAATGTGCTTCCATGTCCTTTATCAATAACCTATATCAGATTAATGCATGAGCAGGACTGACACTCCCCTTGCCTACACATCTGGCTCAAAGGAACAGGGAGGTGGTGTGGTGGCAGAAGCTTCTAAATGAATTGGCTACTTGCATTCCAACCAGGACAAGCAGCTGCAGCTTCCTTCCTCCAAACTCTGGCAGAGGAAAGAAGAGAAGAAACCAGGTACATGTGTATACACACACACATTATAAGGACAGAAGGAGGGGATTCTAGTCCAGTCACACCTAGATAGAAAGGGCAACGATGATGGCTGGCTAGTGATAGGTCAGGGGGCAGTGATGCCCTCAGGCCATCAGGGTGAGTTTGACGCGCTCCTTATTTAGCCCCCAATCGCTACATAAGATTAAAATGCATCTTTTAAAGTTCCATGGGAACAGACAGCTTGCACCATTCATCTAGAGGCTTTCTCAAGTCCAGCAGGAAACTCTTGCCAGAGGGAAATCATGGCCTCCGACTCATTCGGGGCTGTTTTATGGTTGCAGGGCAAGGGGCCAGGCTGGGGGGGGGGGAAGGTTGCCTCATCTTCAGCCATGGCAGCAGGCAGTAGCCTTGCTTTGGCAGTAGGAAGCCTTCTGGGTAGGGGCCCAGCAACCTTCCTCATGGAGCATTCCTGGGGGGCAGGGGCTGGTGTGGACCTGGGAAGTGCAGGCTTCGCTTTGGTCTGCTCCTCCTTTGTCACACTGCCCAGAGACCCAGTTGCTCAGTCAGCTTCAGAGAGTCAGCTTGCATCATTCATCTAGAGGTTTTCTCAAGACCAATAGGAAACTTCTTGCCAAAGGGAATTTATTTTATCCTGTGACTGGCTGATTATTGAGTCTGCAGGTTCCCTTGAGAACATAACATGGGTGATGCTTTGAATGTATGCTTTGTTCTACACCTGGAGAACTCTGAGGCAAAACTTCTGTATTAATCATGAATAGGAACAGGAGCATAGTTTCATGAAGGTATGGGCCTGAATGCTGGGTTCCTCCCTTCCGCTGTCAAGCATCCCCAATCTGCTGCATCCAAATAATTTTGGCCTTTTTAAATATAAAGCCTCAAGGCTGATTAGAAAAGGAAGTAATAAAAATCCCTGATCTCCATCAGACCCTAGCTTTATACAGGACTAATGTCCAGCAACATCTTGGATCAAAGAGAGAGAGAGAGGAGAGAGAGAGAGAGAGAGAGAGAGAGAGAGAGAGAGAGAGAGGTCCTACCAAGACTGAAAACAACAAGAAGAAATTAAACATAATTTCAGAAATATTCACACTAGTAGATACATATGCAGACTGTGTAAGATCTGTGGCAGCAGGTTACTGCCTCGGGCTGGACTGGAACAAAAAATATTTTTGAGAAGATAGTCTACATATTTAGGTTAAAGCACATACACTTTCTCCTGCCAACCTAGCAGTTCGAAAGCAAGAAATTGCAAGTAGATAAATAGGTACCACTTTGGTGGGAAGGTAACAGTGTTCCATGCGCCTTGGTGTTTAGTCATGCCGGCCACATGACCACAGAAACGTCTTCGGACAGCGCTGGCTCTTCGGCTTTGAAACAGAGATGAGCACCGCAACCCTAGAGTCGGATTCGACTGGCTTTCGAGCAAGGGAATCTTTACCTTTTACCTTTTTACATACACTTTAATCTGAAAATTCATATCTAGTTACGAACACATTTTAGGATACATCTATGTTTATCTGTATCTATCTTGAAACATGTTCATAAACTAGATCAGACTTAAACTATATATGCGTGTGTATCTGTGTGTGTTTACAGAATTTAAACAGCACTTGATTTTTTTACCTACTTCACAACCATTATGTCAACAATCCTTACAACAATTATGAAACATGCTAGTATGTAGGCATGGATAGGACTGAGAAATAGTGGGCTTGCCTAAGGTCATTTAGTTTGGCAGAAGCAAGATTTTAACTGGGTTCACAACTCAGTCTTTTGGCCTCTGTGCAATACTAGCTGTTTGCTTCAGCAACAACGTTTTTTACAAAGGAGAACTCAGTAGCTTCTTAAAATTATGATGTTTTTGGTACTACAATGTTAATAAGTACTTTCAGTCATAACCTTTCCATTTAAGTCTACTTAATGTGAAAATAATTTATGTGGCATTTCTGATCAAACTTCTTTTAAAAACATTAAGTTTATTTTATACATAGTATGATTGGTCTAAGCCAGTGTAACAATTTCTATCCACCACACACCTTTTTATGACTCAATAAGGCATTTGATACTAGTTATGGCATAAAACATGTTTAATTAAAGCCTGAGCAAGAATTATAAAAAGTCACACCACTGAATATCAAAATTAAGAGTGACTGCTCACAAAATCTTGTAAGTGACCTTGACAATCCATCATACATACCTTGAAAGGTATTCCTAAAAACAAAACTCTGACAGGGTCATTCAGAACATGATTGTTTTTCAAATGCCTCATTTCAGTGCATTTTTTTTTTAAAAAAGTGTCAAAATAATGTAATGGCTTGTAAAAATGTCACAGACAACAGTTTTACTGACACCACTTTGCAAAAAAAGGTATATTGCCCAAATAGGGTCCTTGTTGCCTGCAAAAGATCAACCCAAACTGAATAACAATAAAAATACCCCTCAAAAGCATCACTTCTGAAACAGCCAGGATGATAGTCAAATAGCTACCATCATGAAAAAAATAGGAAATAGATGCAGTGAAAATGTCATCCATGTATTAATCATTCCGCTTCATTTATCATATCGAGACATTTAAAACAGATACTTGGTTCTATCATAGCTAGCCTCCAGACCCTCTTAAGTATTTGACTTTATATGGCTGACATGCTCTAAATGTTGATTACTTCTTTATTAAGATGGCTTGTCAGTCTCTAATCTGTTTAATATGCTAATGCCTTATGGAAGTAACTTCAACTCCTGAGTGACAAAGAAACTGCATTGAGGTCTAGTAAGGACAGAAACAATTACCTGCAAACGAAAGATAAGAGGTCTGTTAATTCATTGAGACTTTTTAAGAAAAGGGGAAACCAAGAACTTATAAGCAAGAATAGCAAATAAGAGTCTGTTCATTAATATGCAAGTATTAAAAGGATCCCTGCACTGAGATTTGTTATTTCCATACGCTGAAAATTTATTAAAGTTAACTACATATATATGATTATTTGTTTATATGAATAAATAACTATCATGTTACTGGAGATAGATAACCTTGTGGCTCTTGTAAGTAACTGAGATTCTGTCAGTTTCTCTGGAGACATCTGACAGAACAGTTGCTTTAAAACCAAATTGTGCACAGAATATAGTTTCTCTCAGTGTGTTATCTGTCCCAAAGAATAAGAAGCCACACTAAAGAGAAATATTTCCTTGAGACTACATTGAACTCTAACAGAACAGGACAATGAGAAGCATATTAGGTAATCATATTTCATAGTATTTCAGTATCAATATTAAAAAGGGTACTGGACGGCTTCAAAAGGGAATTAGATAAGCATATGGAGCAGAGGTCCATCAGTGGCTATTAGCCACAAGGTATAGATAGGGGCTCTGGGGCAAGTGATGCTCTGTCTTCTTGGTGCTTGGGGGGGTGGGTCAACAGTGGAAGGGCTTCTAATGTCCTGGCCCCACTGGTGGACCTCCTGATGGCACCTGGTATTTTTGGCCACTGTGTGACAGAGTGTTGGACTGGATGGGCCTTTGGCCTGATTCAACATTGGTGTCTCTTATGTTCTTATGTTCACTAAGATGCATACACATATCATCAATCATTTGCACAAGGCACAATTCAGCCAAAGTGGAGCCCTACTGATTTCAGTGAGATTCAAACAGGTTCAAGTTTAATTGGACCACGTTTATTAAACAAGTGTCTGTGAACAGAAGCATCTCTGCTAATAAAAATGTAGTTCTCAACCAGGCTTGCTAATTTTAAGCCACAGATGGGAGAGGAATAAGCAATGGAGGGGGGGCTACAAGGACTTGCAGGGGGGATGCATTTTCCAGTTTCCCTCTATTTCCTCTTTCCCCTCCCTGAAAGTGGCTATAGCATTGCTTATCTTGCTTCCTTCTCTGCCAACCAGCCAACCTACCTTGGTCTACCCTCCCTGTCTTCAGCTTTCCCTCCCCTTAGGAACCTTTGCACAGGAAAACTCTGGCCAAGTTGTAAAGTGCCAGCTGAACCAGGACCCGCTGCATGGTGGGGAACCTGCAAGGACTTGTAGGGGGTTCCTTGCTTTCTCCTGTTTTCCCTCTCTAAACTATTTCTTCTTTCCCTCCCGCTGGCAGCCCTAAAATCCTCACCCTTCCATGCTTTCTTCTCTCCTACCCACCTACCTACCTACCTTTTTCTCTGTCCCTCATCCTCACCTATATTTATTATGTATTTACTTTATTTATAGCCTGCCTTTCTCCATAACAGGGTCCTTTAGCAGCTTAAATAATTCTCTTCTACTCAATGTTATCCTCACAACAACCCTGTGAGTAGGTTAGGTTGAGAGTGTGTGACTGGCACAAAGCAACTGAGCTTCCACAGTAGATTGGGGGTTAAACCTAAGTCTCTCAGATTCTAGTCTGAAACTCTAATTATTACACAACACTAACTTTTGTGATGTGGCTGCTGTCAACAACCCCTAGTACAAGGGATTGTTGATAAGGGCAAGCAGACCAAAAATTTACAAAACCGTGGAATGTGAATCCACACACACACCAGTCTGGTAACTGCCACCAGCCCCTTTTACTATCTCGACAGCCAGAAATAAGGGGCAAGCCTCCAATCTTTTTGGGATTAAACAGGAAAGCCAGCCCTGCAAGGTAGGCCACCTGCAAAGTAAGTTTCCCCAAAACAATTAACTTAGTAGCAGTGCACTTAGGTCTGGGAACTGGAATTAGACTGAAGCCACCTGAAGAACAAAACACCACAAAATGTGATTAAAAGGAATTTATTAAAAGTATGCAAGAATATTTAAAATATAACAAGAACAGTGAGGAATCAAAACAACAAAGCTACATTTCAAGAGGCTAACTACACAGTAAAGCATTGGTTCAAAGTTACCAGATGTTACTATTCTGGGCTGAAGACATTCAGCAGTCAAAGTCCACTCTGTCCAGAGTTAGCAATTGGCAGGCAGGATACTTGACCCGTAACAACAAGCATCCAGGATGGTTTTAGGGAACGATAAGCATCACATCCAAAAAAAACAATGAGCAAGATAGCCATTTGACTACAAGCTAGCTAACAGACTGAAAGCCTAATTTTTTTGACCAAGGATCCAACCTAATTTGGAGCCCACAGAGTAATTGGATCTCTAGTTGGTTATGTCAATTGATTAGGTGACCCTGTTACTAGGCATATGACTGAGGACAAGGGGGTCTGACTAAGATGAACTTTTAGGGTGATCTGCAGTTTAGCTCTGTCAACTCTAACAGGTGTAAATCATGACACTAATTAAATGGAATGCAATTAATTGGTTGTTAAAGTGCCATAGTTCTAGCCTTGGGAATAGGGAGTCAGAGACCTGTAACTGTTATCTTGGTGTCACAAGGTCAGTCTGCTGAATCTTCTCAGCACAAGTAGAGTTATTTTCCATTTACTTTGCAACTTAACTTCAGGCCTAGAAACTGAAATGAAGCCTGAACCAATGTTTAAAGTGTTGTAATATACAAGGTCTATAGTGCACTTACTTGACAGAGCTCAGAAGAACAGCCTATAGAGGACAGCTGAAGAACCGCTAGTTAGCATAGCTAGATTAGGGACTTCCCACAATTTCAAATTATATTCTTCCACTCTCCTGATTGGCTCTTTGGAGACTTCCTGCTCCAACTGAGCCCTCCCACTTTGTTCCTGTCTCTCACAGCAGTTAAGTCTCTCTCCCTCTCCTCTGTTTTATCAGAGTTTATTTCTTCTTTAATAAACTGAGTTTTCTTTAAACTGTCAGTGTTCTGTTCTTCTGCATGTTTAAACTCTGCCAACATAAAGAAGAACCAAGAAACTGAACAAATGGTAACAGGTTGCACAGTCATTGCTGCCAAGTTTGGCCCTGATAAGTCCTCTCTGAAAGGCCAAAACATCCGTGGAAAAGCTGTGCCCTTTCTCCTGTCTTTTACTGACAGAAATCAAGACTTGAAGACTGGCAATACTTTTATGTTTGCCTAGCAACGGTCACAACACACAGCATTCATCTCTTAAAGCTACAAGCAGGCCTTTTATCATTTGGGGGAGTTTTAACTCCCTCCATGTTTGTTTGTTTTTTAAATTCAGATTTTTCTGCAAACCTGGGGCTTTGTTCATATTTATAGAAAAATCTGTCCTGTTTATCCACAGCCTCATACTCTGGATTTAAGTATCCACAAATGGGTTGACATTTATTTATTTATTTATTGAGATTTATACCCCCCCACAGAATTTAGAATTAGAGATATAGATATAAGCTGAACTTCCTACCTCAAAATTGTTGCTGCCTGAAATTCTGAATTCCTAGACAAGACAGAGATGAACTGGAACTAAAATAACCTTTGGAGGCTCTACTTCTGAATCAGTTATCACCAGGAATGGCAAAACAAGCTTTTAAACTTATCAAAAAGTTGAACTGATGTATAATTTCTCTTTATGTTACCCCCACTTTTTGCACCTGACAATATCTAAACATTAAAATAGTTTGGTATTGGCCACACTGCAGTTTCTTACCCTAGGCCTTAAAATCTCAACCCTTTCCTATCAGTATACAATTCATTCCCCTGTGTTAGAATAAGGAACTTCACAACTAATGCTAGAGGCTGGGAAGCTAGGGTGCTTGCCAAGTGCCACTCAGTTTACTAGCCCACTAAAATGAAAATATGCCTCTAGATCCACTGCAAAGGGGACTTTGGGGGCATACTCTCAATTTAGGGAGGGTGGACCTAGTCAGATGACAATGAGCACTTATACGGTGTATGATGTCCAAATGAGAGCGCTCATAAGAATTCCTTATGCTGATACAGTAGACTTTGGGATGAACTCTTAAGAGGAACTCTTAAGGTGATTAAAAAACCCCACTTGACATGGACTGGCCTTTCATAAAAATATCCCAGACCCATCTCTCCTGCAAAAGCTTACACAGGCATTCTCCCTTCTTCCCCACTACAGCTTTTCACTGGTATTAAAGTACACCTGTACTATCGAGCGCAGTCTTGACACCTATGGTGATATCTTATATTCTAATAGCAAAATCAGGATATCTTTACTACTTAAATCTGGTCAGGAGCTGTGAATGGCAAAGACAGATCTGGCGTTCAGCTGTAATTCTGGGGGCTCTCCAGGTCCTGCCTGGGGGTTGGCAACTCTAGATGTGCCAGCACTCTCTGAGTGATTTGATACTGCCTGACTTGCAAGACTCAAGTAGGCCTGGCTGCTTGCTACTATTCAACTATGAAAGCCAGTGTGGTGCAGCACTTAGAGCTTCAGATTGGGACTGTGACACCCAGCTTCAGATCCCCATCTTGCTGTGAAAGCTTACTAGGTGATTTTGAACCAGTCACATACTTTCAGCATAACCTACCTCACAGGGTTATTGTGCAGATAAAAGGAGAAGAAAATCTATTGCCACTCCAGTTTGAACCAAAGCACTGAGGCCATACATATCACAGTGGCTATCCAACCTGTTATTTCACATTTGTATTGAGCTAGTATTCCACCTACACCTGTGTAGTTTCCAGTCCTTTGTAAGGTCCAGCTTATGAACTGTCTCAAGGAAAGGGGGAAAATTCATCCATGTAGATTACCTAACAGAAAGGAAACACCAAGGACTGGCTTTCCCACACCAGTGGTTAATATACTTGCAGCAAAGAGTATCGTTTTTCACTGCTGATAAATGTCAATTAGATTTAGCAAGTCAATACTATTAAATTTTGAAATTATTATTATTACCATTTTTGTGGATGTTAATGATGAAGTGAGATTTTTTCTGTAAAACTGCAGAATCTCTGTAGCATCCCTACAATCCAAAGTATTTATATTTATATTTTAACACACACACACACACACACACTATATTTTATATTTTAAAATAAACGAAGCCATGAAAATAAAAATAGAACACCTATTAAAAGAAATTCAAATGGATGTACATCAATTTAACCCAGGTCCAACAGCCTTAGAAAGGTAATCTTACAGTACTTCAGGAAAATGCTTAAACATGGGAATATTAGAGTAATGTGACTGCCACAGGAAGCACTGTTCTTTACTGTTGTGGGTTAGTGTAAAGGATATTACTCTGTGTGGGAGGAAGCTCTGGCTTGGGGAAAGAGCCATCTGGATCAGAAATTGCTTTATTATGGTTGAATCTTAGCTCTATTTTATATATACACACATACTTACTTCTTTTTTATTCATATTGTTAGCTACTCTGAACTTTATAAATAAGAAAGCCACTCTGAGCCTTCTGAGTTATAAATAAATAACTAACATTAAACAAGCATTGATACAAATTAGGGTTGTCAGACTCCCTGGTGAAGACAGGGGTCCCCCGGTTCCAGGCACCACCTCCCTGCTGCCGATCAGCTGGGCAGTGGGGGGGGGGAACTTACCCTGAAAAAGAGGGAAAATCCTCCAAAGTACCGTAATGTGTCTACATGCATCCCACATAACCCGGAAGTGACACTGTCACTTCTGGGACATTGGGGGTGATGCTCTGGTATTTGGGCAAAAGCTCAATGGTAGAAGTCAAACTTACCATAGAGTTTTTGCCAAAATACCAGTCTCACCCTGGCATCCCACAAGTGAAGCATCAGTTCTGAGTCATGTGGCCAGTGATGTAGGCATGTCACCGTAGGTTGGATGGGCCTCCCTGCTGCTCCTGGTAAGTCACCTCCCCATCCCCTGCCAGTTGCCAGGAGGGACTTGGCAACCCTAGTACAAATATAGATACACTATAAAATGAAAAAGAAAGCAGAAGAGTCAACTTTTCCCCCAGGAAAAAAGGCTTGAAGTACTTCATGTCTGTATAAATTAGATTTCATACAGAGCTTTTTTAGTCTGGGGGGGGGGGAGAAATGGGGTATATCAGCCATTTCTTCTCATTAAAAATAAAACCTTCTTATAAAAATGTTGTTTTTAAGGTACCATCTATCATACTTTTTATAACCCTGACAGTTTGGAACCTGGTGGGTGACATAAGACTTCTACCTAATGTGTAAATTAGGCTTCTGTAAGGAGGGAGCTCTCAATTTTTAACTGTAGAAGGAACTATTTTCAGATGCTAGATATATGATAGATGTAGTTTTTTATGGATTTTATGTAAAAACAAGATATATTGCCCTTCCAGGATCAGACTAACTTGAAAATGGAAACTTCTTAAGAAAATAAATCCTTATGTCAAGATAAATATGAAAGTATTCACTGGATTTTTTCCCATCTCTTTAATTTACATTTAGGAGGAAAATCTGGTTCCAGCCCAAATCCTTGTCACATTCAATCTCTGTCCCATAAAAGAGCATTCCAAATCTTTAATTATTATGAAAAATACAGTACCTTGACCTTGTATTTTAAAGTTAAATGAAGTGGTATTATAAAAATTAAATTGGTCCTGTTTCTTCATCTTTCTTGATGACTTCTCTTGCCTCCATGTCAGCTCGTTTTTCTCTGCTGAATACTGTACCCTACTGCTGCACATACTCTAAAATTTCCATTAAAATATAGGGCATCATCACTCATTCTTATCTATAGTAGCATGATGAACAGTGCAATACCACCAACTGCATGCAAACTAGTCTCAAAGGACAATATTAGTTATACACATTGTCATCCAATAGAGAGAAGAACTCTACCTGTATAATTCCTTATCATACAGGATATGTCTTAGAACAGAAAAAATGGCTTCCAGAGTTCTGCATAAGTAGCAATTCTTCTGCAAGAATATGCCTTACTTAATAAGCAACTTACTAGCAGACAATTAGCTTTTTGTTAGAACAATATTTATCAACTCACCTTCCAGTGAATCAACAGCTATAATTGGTTCTCAGGCTCTATATAACAATGACTGGCCTGAACATTCATCTTTTAAATGTATAACTTTCACAAATGTGTGTTTTTTTCTGATACAGAGTGACTTCTGGCTTCTTCCCATCTCAGATTTTCTAAGACAAAATAGTGGTCAGTAGTCTTCCCTTACACACACACACACACACACACACACACACACACACACACAGCAATGACCTGAGCCTTAACAAGACTATTAGCAGCATAGCTTCCAAAAAGGAAAAAGCAATAGCTACTACAGTTCCAAGCTGTCAAAAGGAACGCCTAAGCTCGACAAAGGGATGCGGGATGTCCTTGATTTAGCTTAAGTAGACAGACCAAGGATTTCAACTTATTTTTAGCCCCCACTGATCTGAAGAGGGAAAAGGTAAGAGACAAAGCAAGAAATGAAGAGTATCTGATACTCATTAATTACCATGAAAGAAGCTAGCACAGAAAGGAGCTTCTTATTATAAGCTATCCCACACACACAAACATACTTGATACCTTTCCAGAGAAAAGACCCAGCCCCTTGGCTACTACAATATGCAATAGGTTTTTTTGTGGGGAGCTTTTGGTAAAAATTATATTGCCCCCCCCCCTTTGGCCATGGTTGAGGGGCTGTCAGAAGTTATCACACTAGTCATCAGCGGGGGGGGGGGGACAAAAAAGCCTCCAGTCTCAATACCCTGCAACTGAATAGGGCAGGTATGTCCAACAGGTAGATCACGATCTACCAGTAGATCACAGAGGGATCAGAGGTAGATCACCAGCCTCACTTGGTCTCCTGGTTTGCTGGACAGGTGTCTGGGTTTTTTTTGACGATTGGTGGTATTTGATTATTGGTGCCAGTATGATGAATTCTTATTTTTACTTTTAGAACTACATGTGTGGTTTTGGCATCATCCAGAGGTCTTCAGTTCCTGTTGATCTTTAATACTTTGGGACAGTGACAGTTTTGGACCAGATTCAGCCAGTGTTTATACTAACCCAGCACCCCAGCCACCCCAGTATATCGAAGATGAGTGTTCCAAAGAAGAGAAAAACCTATCACTTTCATGATGAATAGGAAATGGACTACTTCATCATGGTGAAAGAGAAGTGGTGTTGTCTACTTTTTAACGCCCCTGTATCCTTGCCCAAAAAGGGTAATCTGGAATGTCATTATAGGGCTCTGCACAGCAATAAGTTTGATGCTGATTTTCCACCCAAAAGTGAAATTCGTAAACTGAAGCTCAAAGAACTTAAATCGAAATTGGCTACTCAGCAACAGTTGATGGCGAAGCCAAGGTCACATTCGATCAATGCAACCATGGCATCCTTCAAGAAGAAGAAGAGAAGAGATTGGATTTATACCCCGCCCTTCACTTGGAGTCTCAGAGCGGCTTACAAACTCCTTTCCCTTCCCCTCCCCACAACAGACACCCTGTGAGGTGGGTGGGGCTGAGAGAACTCTGATACAAACTGCTCTTTTTCAAGAACAGCTGTGCCAGAGCTTGTGACTGACCCAAGGTCACATCAGCAGGTGCAAGTGGAGGAGTGGGGAATCAAACCCGGTTCTCCCAGATTAGAGTCCGCACACTTAACCACTACACCAAACTGGCTCTCTGGTCAGCAACCTGATTGCAAAGAAATGCAAACCTTTCAATGAATGAGAATTTGTAAAAGATTGTTTTCTTGAAGCAGCTGACAATCTTTTTGAAGGATTTAAGAATAAGAAAGAGATCATAGCTGCTGTTCAAGATGTACAATTGTCAAGAAACACCATCATGCGGTGAATAGAAAAGATGTGTGGAGACACAACTGATGTTTCAGATTGTGTTGCTTTCTCACTCCAACTGGATGAATCTACAGACATAAGAGACATAGCCCAGTTATTAGTCTTTATCCGAATGGTTTTGAAGACTTCAGTGTTAAAGAAGAACTACTTGGAATGATTTCTTTAAA
>NW_015160903.1:216760-249602 GCF_001447785.1 Gekko japonicus
CCCTTGAATCTATTCTTCACCTCTACTGTATATTCATCAGGGATGCGATCTAGGTCAAACCTGAATGGCCTCGTGGTTTTCCCAATTTTCTTCAGTTTAAGTCTGAATTTTGCAATGAGTAGCTCATGATCTGAACCACAGTCAGCTCCAGGTCTTGTTTTTACTGACTGGATAGAGCTTCTCCATCTTTGACTGCAAATTATATAGTCAATCTGATTTCGGTGTTGCCCATCTGGTGATGTCCATGTGTATAGTCACCTCTTAGGTTGTTGGAAAAGGGTGTTCGCTATGACCAGTGTGTTCTCTTGACAAAACTCTGTTAACCTTTCCCCTGCTTCATTTTGCTTTCCAAGGCCAAACTTGGCTGTTATTCCGGCTACCTTTTGACTTCCTACTTTAGCATTCCAGTCCCCTATGATGATGAGGACATCATTTTTTGGTGTTAGTTCTAGGAGGTGTTGTAGGTCTTCATAGAACCAGTCCACTTCAGCCTCTTCTGCATCAGTGGTTGGGGCATAGACTTAGATTACTGTGATGTTGAATGGTTTGCCTTGGAATCGGACTGAAATCATTCTGTCATTTTTGAGATTGTATCCCAGTACTGACTTTACAGGCGAGCTAAGTGATATATGAACATTGAACTACAAGGTAAAAACAAATGCATTGGCAAGATGAGTACAGTTTCATTCAGAAGAGCAAATTTGAGCTAATGATGACTGACCTTGCAAACAACACTTTTGATCATTTTCCTAATACGCAGGACCATCTGGGACAATATCCAAATTTTGTTTTTCAGAACGAAAAGTATGTGACAGAAATCTGCTCTGTTATCCAGGAATTCAAAAAAAGATTCCGCGACTTCCAAAAAATTGAAAAAGTTGTGGAGTATTTGTCATACCCATTCAAAGTAGACATTAAGGAAACTGCAGCTGCTATCAGTAAAAATTACTCATTGAACAAGGCATCTCTTGAAAACAAAATATTAACCCTTAAAAATGACATTTTTCTCAAGACCCGTGCTGAGCAAGAATCGTTTTGGAAGCTAGTGCCTAGAGACAAATTTCCCAACTTGAGAAGATGCAGTGAAGCTATACACTCCTGTTTTGGTTCAATTTATTTATGTGAATCTGTGTTTTCCCATCTGAAAATGACAGAGTACACAGCATTCCAACATGACAGATGAACATCTCCAGGATTCCCTGAGACTGGTCGTCACGCAATATTCACCCAACTTCAAAAAGCTGGTGGATGAAATGCAGACTCAGATGTCTCACTAATGAGCAAGAGCGAAGTTTTAAAGATTGCGCAAGATCAGCCTGGATCAATATTTGACCTTCATTTAACACAAATAACTCTGAATAAAAGTTAAAGAAAGTTATTGAGACAGTTAAAGAAAGTTAAAGTGGCATGCAATGTCAAGGGGAATTTCTGTTCCAGTGTGGGTTTGGTAAAACAGCGGAACAAATGCTAGATGTAGATTGGGCCTACATTGCATGCCACTTTCACTTTAATTGATTGTTGGATTTTATGACAGTGTCCACACTGCATGCCACTTTCAGTTCATTTGATCTCTCGGTTTTATGGTAGCCATCTGCATAGATTTACGGCCATTCTATTGCCATTCCGGGGTGACTCTGAAGTCAGTACAGTGTTGGCCTGGGGTATCTGAATGTGTTTTTGAGCTGCATCTTTTTCTGTTCCAGTGTGGGTTTGGTAAAACAGCAGCGCAAATGTTAGATGCAGATTGGGCCCTACAAGGTATTTTCACCTTGACTTTCTGAGATGCCCTATCCTTGTGATACAGATCCCCAATTTTAAAGAACATCACTGCAAATAATAGATTCTTGTAGGACACAATGAAGTCCATTTGCAAATGAACAGCAGCTCTTCGCCTGTATTTTAAAGTCATAATTTAGTTACAGTTCCATGAATATTTTTCCAGTGGAGGAAAACAGGATAACCTTTAAGTGCACTATAATTTTGTTGCCTTTTTGCAAGATAACCATGAGTGTAAATATATCACATGTATATTCATGGCAAGCACATGCACAATATAAAATAATGCAATCTCACTGGAGAATAAAAACTGTCCTTTGTATTGAGGCTAGAATATGCCTGCTAGAAATAGACATATATCTCATTAAGCCTGAATGCATAAGTCATGGTGTATGTTTTCAAGCCTATAATTGCCAGTACCTTTTTAATGTGATCAAAGTATGTCAGATTAGACTGAACATCTCAAACACTCATCACAGTATGTTTGTCTTCAAATGAGTGTGTTTGTGTGAGAGTGACATTGTGAAAATATTAGCCAATGTAGCTGCTAAAGCTAGTTGCTTACAGCAGCCAGCCAGGTGAAATCATTGGGGCAGAAAAACTGCCTTCAGAGTGGTAATTAAATAAGAGTAGATCCTGCCACACTAGGATGTGTATTGCAGGTACTGAAGTAAAATAACTGGAGACACCCATTTTGTTTGGCCAACCTTGGTCCTAGGGTTGTTCATGGCAACCAAAGTCCCAGCTATATGAGGCTTATGCAGCTCTGACTTCCAGTGCTACTGAAGCAAACTGATCCACTTTTTTCCTTTTAGGGGATATGTGGGAATAGCCAGTCACCTGGGGCTAAACAGGATTTTAAAAAAATATATCCAAAACCTTTTCTCGAAGTGGTTCCCCTTTTCAGGTTACTCTTTTTAAAAAATTCTTTATTAATAGGAATTTTTTACAAAATTTAATTTATCTCATTACAGTGTAATATAAAAGCTATAACAAAAAATAAGATAAATAAAACTAGAGAAGGGGGGGGATTCAACACAGGACCTAATAAGTATTATCCAACAAACTGGCATCTGCAATTGGATCCATCTCGAATTATTTCTTCAATGTGAATCTTGTAGAGAAATCTCTCCTTATATATAATTGAGTAGTGGGGCTGCACTTTCTGAACATTCCACATGCCTCTAAATCAGTTGGCTACATGATGTGTCACTCAGAAGCTGACCCTATCCACTGGATGCGTTGCCTGAATCCCGACCACAGAGGTGGCGCCCACCAAAACTTTCCTCAGAAGACGGTTGCTTCGTGCCGGTAAACACAGCTAATGTCTTCACTCTCCTCACCAGAGGACAAGTGATTCCCTCAGGGGACAAAACCCACCCTCTTTAGCCTCCAAGCCAAGTTTGCTGAGGCAACACTTTCCAGAACAGAAAAAAACCCCACCAAGTAAACAGCTGTCAGCGTGGTGGAGGTGGGGGGGCAGCCCAAGTTATCACAAAAAAACCCACCAGTGAATACACACACAAGCAGAGATAGAGGATGGGACCAGACACACAGAAAGCAGGAAGCCAAAAATCAGAGGCATGCTGCAAAGCAGATATACAAATACAGTCACAGACAGATCTATGTAGGCACACACAAACAGGAGTAGTGCAGGAATAACAGGCTGAAGTGGAGAATGACATATAAATTCAAAAAATACAGAGAGTGTGTGACACTGGGATAAACCCTGCGAGTGGGGGGAACCTTTAACCACAGCCAGAGTGTGAAAACCAATTACAAAGAGAGAGGCAGAGACAGACATCCAGATACATATTTAAAATGAAAAAAGGATGGAAAAAACTAGGAACCAAAGTCAGAGCTTGGCTTCCTGTAGAAATTATAACCAGGCATTGTTCCTCACTTTTGTGATCTTGATTTAGCCTTGACCAAGGAGGGAAACAGGCAGAGATAGATATACATAGACAAATGTTCAAAGGGGGGAGAGGGAATGTGGGAATAAACAAGACACACACTACACGTGACAAACCCAGTTAAGTGTGCAAAAAATGAAAAATTAGAACACACTTCGGCCAGAGCAGAAGAAGGAGATGTTTAGACAAAAAACTCCAATGTCTCATATTTGCAAAATGCATCCTCACTGGCTAACATGAACTAATGCTTGACTTTGTACAGATTATACTTGACATTGAGAAAACCTAATAGATCAGACAAGACAAAGCGGAAGACAGTGTCTCACCCAGCTCCTTGGCAAGCAAAAAAAGACACCTCAGAATGCCACTGAAAAAGATCTAAGCACTGTGAAATGCATGCCTCTCCCCCACTGATCAGGACAATCTCCAGCATTCCATTCTGCCTTAGGTGACATCACTGATGACCATGCACTCCCAGCACACAGCTGCAGACCACTGGACTAAGCCTGTGAACTCTGTGCTGGCATTCACATTGCATATGACATGCCCTGTGATGGAAAGTTCTCCACCTGCTGTTCCAAAACCACTATGCCTCTACAAGATATTCACCTGCTGTCCTCATAATGCTTTTGCATGACTTCTCAATCATTCTTATTACATCTGGCTCTGCCAACCACTGATGTTCACTTAAAAAAAATGTTTCTACAGTTCCATGAGTGACACCTCTTTTATACAATACAGCTTTACTCAAAACAGCAAGTGTCCTTTTCATGGCTTTTGGCAAACAGCAAACTACTGAAACGTAATGTGTCTAGCCATGCATTTAAATCATCAACTTCAATACACACCTTTGCTTACAACATACCCACAAAAGACATGCCTTTTCACACTGAAAACTATACAGGTTTCACAGTACTCATATGCCCATACTCCTCTTCATCTTTTCGACATAACCTACTGAGACTTTCGTCACAACCACTCACTTTCAACCCAACTTCCCTTGAGACCTGTTCTATAACAGGGTGGACAGTGCGACCATAACCACATTGAATGACAGGGACATCCAACATAAAATGACTTTGCAGACTGCCCAATTCTAGAAATTACTCCGCAGAGTAATTTCCACAGAGTACATTTTTTGGCCCACATTGTGTGACCTTGGACACCGGTTATTGTGTAACATAAGGTATGGGAGACTTTGCTTCCACATTTGTGCCTTTCTATTACATACTGCTAATATGAAATCTGCTTCCAGCTAATGCATTTGTTATACATCACATCTTTCTAGAGCTCGTTGTATTGCTTTTACAACGGGCTTTACTTCCAGTTATTTGGGTCACAATACACTGAAATAATTTGTAAATTTTAAAAAGTTCCAAAATGTAGTTTAGACACAAAAATAACGCAAAACCAGATCAGGTATTGGATTACTCTTTTTGATGAATATGTGGGGAAGCTGCCTAGGGTTCCCAACTAATACTATTGAACTTAAACAGAAATGCAATTATTGCTTTTAGTAGTTAATTATTAACTATTATTAATCCTTAGATTAACCCACAGCATAGTTTGGTGACTTCATTTTGGGTGTGCAGTAAATTATTTTACCTTGCGAAAAATACATTAGTAAAGGTCATGTTTTTATGTGTATAGAAAAGTGAGGGGAAGGAATCCAAAAATGGTCCTAGTGGGTAGCAAAACATTTAAAACATACACAATACATCTACTTAAAATATATAAATAGAGAAAATATTTGTTGTTGCTACTGTCAAATCACAGCTGACTTATGGTGATCCTGTGGGGTTTCCAAGGCAAGAGATGCTCAGAGGTGGTTTGCCATTGCCTGCCTCTGCGTCACAACTCTGATATTCATTGATGGTCTCTCATCCAAATATTAGCCAGGGCCAACTCTGCTTAGCTTCTGAGATCTGATGAGGTGAGGCTAGCCTGGGCTATCAAGATAAAATATATCCAGTCTAAAACATCCCCTCACTGTTTGCACAGCCTTCAGTGATATGTCATAAACGGCAGCTTCTGCTTGTATAAAAAGTATCAGATGTACACCATGAACAGATAGGATTGCTGGCCTCCAGGGAGTGACTAGAGCTCTCCTGGGGTGACAACTTATCTCTGGGCGACAAAGATCAGTTCACCTGGAGAATATAGTGACTGTGGAAGGTAGACTCTATGTTGTTATACCCCACTGGAGTTCCTCTCCTCTCCAAACCCTGCCTTACTCAGGCTCCACCCCCAAAACCTCCAGGTATTTCCCAACCTAGAGCTGGCAATCCTATAAACAAAGTCACCAGCAGCAAGGGGGGGGGGAGGTCTGGCACAAGAAAAGTAATAATGACCACAGGGACTCCTTTGATAGCTTGGTAGGTAACTATTATTTATGGTCCTGCCAATGTTGCTTCTCCTCTAAATTTCTTTGCACATCCTAGAGGACGCAGGACAAGAAAGACTTTGTGCCTCTCTTTGAAAGGAGGTTGAAGCGATGCATCTCTGTTGCTCCTTTAAGCCCAAAACAAAGTGAGATGAAACTCTATCCCTTCCTCAGAAGACTCAAGGGAGGGAATGACATTTGCCTCTTGCTTTGCACTTCGCTTAGACACTCTTCAAAGCCTAGTGCAAGATGAGACGAAATTAGGGTGAAATACATGTCCTATGAACTTGCAATATTTAAGCTGCAAGACACTGTGGTGATCATGTTATAAGATATTTTTCCTGCTTTGTTGTCTCTGTGAAAATAAGAGGAGAGAAAAGGGCCTCTGTGCTGGGTATGAGAGTTAGTCATCACAGCTAAATATTCTGGATTCCTGCATACATGTTGGCCCTCATTGTGAAAATCTTTGCTTTACAGCAACAAGCATCTTTCTCAAATAGGGTTGTCGGCTCCAGGTTAGGAAGCTCCTGGAGATTTGGGGATGGAGCCTGGGGAAGATGGGGATCTCAGTGGGGTACAATGCCATAGAGTTCACCCTCCAAAGCATCCATTTTCTCTAGGGGAACTGATCTCTGTAGTCTGGAGATGAGCTGTAATTCCAGGGGTTCCCCAGGTCCCACCTGGAGGCTGTCATCCAGTAAAGGCAACAAAGCCCACGGGTAGGGTTGCCAACTGTGGCCTGGGAAACTCCTGGATATTTGAGAGTGGTTCCTGTTGTGGGAAGAATCTGGGAAGAGATTCCACCTGGAATCTATCTTATACCATAGAGTTCGCTCTCTGAAGCTGCCATTTTCTCCAAGGCAACTGATCTCTGTAGTCTAGAGATCAGTTGTGATACCAAGATATTTCCAGCTGGATATATCCAGTCCAAGTATAGACCAGCAAAATACCTTATTGGTATTTTGGGGTTATCTAGAGTGGCATCAGAAATACTAGTATCAAGTTCCTACATATTTCTGGAATTATTCAGAAATAACCAGGGCTAGCATTTTAAGGATCCTAGGCCTGTTTTTTTCCTGCTTAATAGGTTTCTGAGCAATAGGAGAGAGAACCCAGCAGAGCTGTTGGTCTAGCTGGCTCCTTGTCACCCTTCCATCCTTTTTTGTTGGTGCAGGGCCACTTCCCCCCCCCTCCCAGTTGCAAATAAGATGGCTGTGAACAGTCTAGGGTTGCCAGGTCTGGGATGGAAAATACCTGGAAAATTTGGGAGTGGATCCAGGAGAGGGTGGGGTTTGGGGAGGGGAGAGGCCTCAGTATGGTACAATGCCATACAGTCTACCCTTCAAAGTAGCCATTTTCTCCAGGGAAGCTGATCTCCACCAGCTGGAGGTCAATTGTAAAAGTGGGATATCTCCAGGCCCCACCTGGAGGCTGGCAACCCTAGTGAACACCTTTCCCAGGGGCTGATAGAATTGGACCCCTGAATCCAATTTGCTTGAAACTTGGGGGGTAGGGCTTTAGTGAGCAGGCAGCACTAGATCCCATGAAATTGTGGTGTTATTGGTTGAAAAACAGCCACTCCATCCCACCCAAAAAAGCCACCCATAGGGACTATGGAACGCAAATAAAACCCAACTTCCAATTCCAAAATTAGAGGACCTGAATACCATAAAAACCCTGAATACCATAAAGAAAAACCAAAAACAAAACCAGTTTCTAGGCCACAATGGTGTTACATGAGCACACATTTCAGGTTCAGATAGGAAAGTTGAGCTGACAAATATTCTCCTGTTTTTATTAACACCATTTTAATGATATTTATGTTGATTGAAACTTTAAAGTCAATAATTTACTGTGAATTTATGCATGCATTAGAAGTTTATCACACATCATATTAATTTAATGCTTTATTAGTTCCTTCATTTAAGGTTACCAAAAACTGAAATGAAATTATGAGAGAAATGTTGATCTAATTTGATTCCATGAAGGGACTTTATTTCTGCCTAGGAGGCAAGATCAGAAATTTAAATCTGGGAATTACAGAGGAACACAGTAACTGCAATCAACCTGCAAAAGTACAAGAAAACAATAGAATACAGCTACAGCACAAATTTTACCAGATTATCATCTCCAGCAACTGTGATGTGGCATGATTCAGTGCAATTCACACCATGTGCATTATTGCCTGCATGTACACAGAAGTCACATACTTCATAAGAACTATGTTGCAGCCAGCATTTGTGATAATACACTAAACAAAATACAATAGTGAAACTTTTTTCTCTTTTTTCCATCAAACATCTATTACTTTATCCCCCACCACTGTTCCTAATGTAGCCTGATGGAAAGATCCTCCAATGTATCAGTGATTGCAGACATTCTTTAATCTGCAATGTTTGATAGCCTATCAGAAATGATAAGCAAGTCAGGCCTATTTAATTCAGTCAAAGTACCATCAGCAGCTAGTAAGCTGAAGTGTTAATGGCATTTAACAACATTACGTAGACTTCCATCATATCTAATGGATTTTAAACAGAAATAGAATTACTCTGAAAGTACTTTCTCTTGGGCAAAGTGATAGCTAAAATGGGCCAAATGAATGTGATGTAACACTCTCTCTCTCTCTCTCTCTCTCTCTCTCTCTCTCTCTCTCTCTCTCTCTGTTGTGTGTGTGTGTTTGTACAGCATAACTCATATCCAATATCAGGCTATGGTTTGCATATAAGTGAATAAGCCCAAAGTCCTTTGACCTTGAGAATCCCTCACTCACTGCATACTCAACCCACTCAATGAGTTATTTCTACTTTCATAGTAAATTATAGTTTATCATTACTCAGAATTTGGGGGGAAATATGGTTGTGCTTATTCTCTAAACCAGAAATTGCATATAGTGATATATACTAATAGGTATATTTCATTGTTCCTTGTTTCCAATGCAGTGTGTTCACATCATCACCTTAAATTTTGCCTAGTCTATTGCATCTTATTTGTTTGTTTGTTGTTATCAGGTTGTTTGACCCTGTTCCCCACCCAATACAATTACTGGTAGTATCTTTCTTTCTTTAAAAAACAAAATATTTGGTACCCTGATCCAAAGAACAGTATAATAAGTTAATTGTACTTAAGCTTGTTTGATGCTTTCATTCATCAAAGAATAGTCTTCCAGGCCTCATCACAAACCACTTGTGAAACAAAGCACTTGATGCATCTACACATTCATCTATATATACAAAAGAAAGTCCCCTCACCGTAAAATCAAAGCCCAGGCCAAACCGCTGGATCTAGAGACACCAAATTCAGGGAGAGCGCTCCTACCATGGCATAGGTGCTCGCTAAAAAGGGATTTTTAGAAATTTGACCCCTAAGGGGGTCAAAAGGGGTAAAATGTGCTCCTCCCATTGATTCCTATGCAGCTGCCAGGCAGCTGCCTCCCTGCACTCCCTGATCAGCAGCAGAGCTCAGTGTTCTGAGGTTTAAAAAAAGTTACAGGGGACTGCACAGAGCTTATGACAGTTGAGGAAATCAGGAGTGGCCAACCGCCTGTGAGGTGAAGCAAAGCTGCTGGCCCAGCCTCCCTATGGCTTCAAACATGCTCCCCCCTCCTACACCTAACAGTCAGTTGCCTGTCAGGTGCAGCAGCAGTTGCAAGGTGCTTAAAGCCAGGAGGGAGTTACCGCCCCAGCAGTAACACCTTAGTGATTCTGCCAGCCCTGCCTCCACAGTAGCTTCTAATAATCCCCCCCTCCCCCTCCTACACTGGACAGGCAACTGCCTGTCAGGTGTAGGAGAGGAGATGGGATGCTTCCAGCAACCGGAGAGGTTTGCTCAGCAAAATTACCTTAGCCCTGCTGCTGGTCCAGCCTCCCTGATGCCTTTAAACATGATTTCCCCCCAACACCAGACAGGTGGGTGTCTGTCAGGTGTAGGAGCAGGGCCAGGGTATATTAATCCATCAGGGATGCCGCCCCAGCAGGATCACCTTAGCGATGCTGCTGGCCCAGCCTCTCTGATGGCTTCCAACACACTCCCCCCACCTCCTACACCAAACAGAGCAGGCGGTTGTCTGTGAGGTGCAGCAGTGGTTGCAGGGTGCGTAAAAGCATGAGAGAGCCCGCCCCAGCAGTAATGCCTTAGTGATCCTGCCACCCCCGCTCCCACAGTGGCTTCTAATACTCCTCTCCCTCCCCCTCCTACACAGGACAGGCAGCTACCTGTCAGGTATAGGAGAGGAGGTGGGATGCCTACAGCCACCAGGGAGGTTTGCTCAGCAAGATTACCTTAGACTTGCTGCTGGCCCAGCCTCCCTGATGCCTTTAAACATAATCCCCCCAACACCAGACAGGTGGGTGTCTGTCAGGTGTAGGAGCAGGACCAGGGTACTTTAATCCATCAGGGACAGTGCCCCAGCAGGAAGTTGATGTCATGCAAGTCTCCCACTTGCTCTGTTTGGGTTTTGGGTCAGAGAATTTCCCAGTGTGTTGGGCCCCCTGGAACAAATCTGTTGGTTTCCCTTCCCATCTTTGGCAGATCATGTCTTACCTGATCTTACTGTAGGACTATCCTTGCCATAGCCTGCCTTGATGTGTTTATGGTAGATGGCAAACATGGGCAGCGTTGTGTACATGGCTGCTGGTGTGATGTCTGTCTGGGATTATACCTTGTGTCTGGCCTTAATGCGTGTGAAGGTGCAATAGAACGCATGCTCCTCAAGACTGCTATAAACATTATCCTTTTAATTAATATCTCTCCCAGGCATGTTGTTGCCAGAATAATCTTTTGATTGTTTTCCTGATTTATTGCAGAAAAAGAAAAAGCATATGAACTTGATCTGTATTTTCATGCTTGTTGTAGAGTAGTTTCCCTGCAAGAGCAAAGGAAACCTAAAGTGTCTTTAGTCAAAGTGTAAACCTGGCTTGCCAGCTCTGAGTTGGGAAATACCTGGAGGTTTTTGGGGTGGAGCCTGAGTGGTGGATGTTGCCTTCTGACACACTTCCGGTGAGGCAAGGGAGCGGTGGCGCAGGCAGTAAAACGACTGCTGGTAACATCAGTGAACAGCTGCTACAGCTGTTCAAGACCCACCGCGGCCAGAGTGAGCTCCTGGCCCTAGTCCCAGCTCCCACCCACCCATCGGTTCAAAAGCAATTAATATAAGCAAGTAGATGAATGGGTACCTGCCCTTAGGTGGCAGGGGGCACCCTCCCTGTACGGGTGTGTGTGGCAGGAGCAGTAGAAGCGACTGCAGCGGCGGCGGTGACGGTGGAAATGGCGGCAATGGAGTGGCGTAGTGTCAGAGCGGCAGAGCGAAGGCAAGCAAAGCGATGGAGGTGGAGACAGAGGCAGAGCTACAGAAGGACATGGTGACGTGACGCGAGCGCAGCGGAGCCGTACGGACATAGCTGGGCTGTAAGCCGATGCGACCCACATACCAGACAAGCCCGCCGAAAGAAAAAGAGAAAGAAGAACAACCACACCGGACAACCACACCAGGAACCGAGCACTGACACCCAAAAGACCGCCCGGAAAGAACAACTAAGAAAAACAGCAAGCCCTGCCACCTGGGTGCCGGTAGGCAGCCCCAACCCCTGTAGACATGTGGCCTTAGCTAGGGATAAATTTGGAACTTGTAAGCTGCTCAGAGACCCTTCGGGGTTGGAGTGGGGTAGAAATCGAAGATATAAATAAATAAATAAATAAATAAATAAATGTCAGAGTGTGTGGCATATGCAAATGAGTTATGCTAATGAGCTCCTGCACCTCTTTTTCTACGAAATGACCCCTGGGCTAAAGAAAGTAAAAAGGTTAACAAAAATTCCACCTGTGAACTCAAGAATATTACAGTATATAATTCACTCCACTGAAATCTTTGCCATGACTCAGGCACACATGAGCATGCACACACTAAAGCACTCAGTGCCTCTCATTCTACCTCCTTTCCCAAGGAGCAGTTGAACTAATTCCATGTCCTCCCAAATATTCGAAATGGTTTTGTCCACCACTCAAAAAAGTGGCCTACTGCCAAGCTGATGAAGATAGCAACAATTTACCTCCTTATAACTATGTGGCACAGTAACATACCTCAGGAAGAATTCATGCCTGCTGACCATACACATTATCAGGAAGATGATAAGCGACGTATTTGTGGATTTTTGGAGAGCCACAGAATGCTGCCCTTAGTACATATTATCTGTTTGGTACATGAATGCTTGATACATATTATCTGTTTGCTGTATGTGTTATCCTAAGGTCACTATATTATTTTCTACTATTGTAATACGTTTCTGCATTGTATCTGCACTCTGTACCATGTCTAGTATTCTATGCTTGTTCAGATTTCTGTAATCCTAATCTGAGTACTTTGTTTACTACGTTTCAGCCTACTGATAGAAGAAAAAGAAGAATTGGTTTTTATAACCCACTTTTCTCAACCCGAAGGAGTCTCAAAGTGGCTTACAATCGCCTTCTGTTCCTCTCCCCACAGCAGGCATCTTGTGAGATAGGTGGGCTGTGAGAGTTCTGAGAGAACTGTAACTGGCCAAAGGTCACCCAGCAAGCTTCATGTGGAGGAGTGGGGAATCAAACCTGGTTCTCCAGATCAGAGTCCTCTGCTCTTAACCACTACACCAAACTGGCACTTATCAACCTACACCGCATAATGCAATTTGAATCTCAGTGAGAAAGTCAGACTTTAAATATAAATACAAAAAAATCTGTGGAATAAATAGTAAAAAACAACACTAACTGCTTTCACTGTACCTTTTCTACATGTACATTTTCAAGACTGTACAGTACTTTAAATCTCAAAGAGCTCACACTGGCTAAGAGCTATTGCACAGGAAGATTCCTCTTATTTTCAGTAGTAAGTGGGGCAGAGCTGTCAAACTGTGTCTTGCTTACCTGTTAAGTGTAGGTGTTGCAGCACAATAGGGATAGAACTGGAGTATACAGTCTAGCAAGATAACACCTATTTGACACTTGCTTATTTCTCTCAAATGTATGTATGTTGACCAAGGCTCAGACTCTGCCAAATAGTCTCCTTTCATTGTTAGTCTCTTCTTAAACCTCTCTCATAAATATGAAATAACCAGTCTCAAAGGATTCATTTGTGCAATAACACAAAGCTGCGAGGTGGAAAAAAATCCCCAGATGTCCAAAAGGTGTCTGGCACAAAGAGAGAGGAGTGGAGTAAAAGATGGGTATGCATTTTTATTTGCCCACAAAAGATTTAGTTTGGAAGTATTAAAAACGGCTATGGGTGGTGGCGGTGGGGACATCAAAGAAGTGTTATTACTCTTTCGTATGAACATTACCCTATTTTTTTTTAATCTGCATTCATCTTTGCATAGGGCCAAATTTTCTTCTTTTGAAGATCAACATATCTAACTTGCAAATTTCAGCAGACTGCAAATGATCAAAGCAGGAAAATTTATATGATACATGCTTTCATTTTCTTGTTTCAAGGTATGCATAAAAAGTCACACGTCTGCAGTAGATCACTGACATTAAAACAATTTCCATGCTTACTCATTGCTTTGCTGGCATATTTGTCTCTCTCTACAGAAAATAATGTATTCTTCATCCCCATGCTTTCTTGCAGATTAGACTACAATAACAGTTTTCCTACACAGGTTAGCATCTGCTATTACAATATTTTGACTGATTTCTGTTTAATCATCCCAGAAAAGGTAAACAGTGCACCAGATTCTTAATTTCTAAACATTCAAGTACAGTGTGTGTGTGTGGGGGAACCATCCAGCAACCTAGTACATGCATTCTGTGAAAACAGTTTCCTGGAAAGCTAAATCACAATAAAACGCACAGCCAAGCATAGCCTCTTTCTGGTCCTGGTCACACTGGCCAGAGAACGCGGGGGGGGGAGGCGTGGCTTTTCGCTCTGCCGCACTTGTGACCCGGCCAAACACGATCAGATGCAATGGCAGGGAATCGGGGGTAGCATTTTGTCGGCGCACATTTCCGGCGTGCTTCATGCGGTGCTGGAGTGAATTCAGGGCTCTTTTTGTAGAAAAAGCCCAGCATGAACTCATTAGCATAATAGGCCACACCCCTGACAGTACAGTTCATTAGCATAATAGGCCACACCCTGACAGCAGAGCTCATTAGCACATTAGGCCGCACCCCCATATTACCAGAAGTGTGGTTATCCAGCCACACCCACCTTTTGCCTCTTATTCTGTTTACCTTGTTTGTTGTCAAAACCCAGGGCTTTTTTGTAGCAAGAACTCCTTTGCATGTTAGGCCACACACCCCTAATGTAGCCAATCCTAATGAGTTTCTGCTGTTGGGTGTGGCCTATTATGCTAATGAGTTCCTGCTGGGTGTGGCCAACTTGGGAGCCAGCTGGAACTCCGTTCCAGTGCGTTCCTGCCCAAAAATAGCCCTGGGAGCGATCAGATGGAGGACGTCCATCTGTGACCCATCGCAAGTGGATAATACTGGTGTTTCTGCAGTAGCTTCGAACTACGGATCTTTGGCGGGATGTGATGGCTTGCCAATGGGTGTGCGATGCTTGCTAGATGTGCTGGTGTGATCACACCCGTTAAATCCGCCCGGCATCCATGAGTATCCTGTGCCAACTTCTGGGTATGATCGGAGCCTCTGTATGTCTATCTCTCTCTTATGCACAAACATTTCCCCTTCTTCTTCTAAGACAGAAAAATACACAGACCTCTGTACTGCATCTTAACTATCCAAGTAGGATTGCCATGTCCAGCCTGGTAACCAGCAGGAGACTGGGGGTGGGGATCTGGGGAGGTGGCCATCAGCTTAACATCACATCCTGGAAAACCCAAAAATGCTACTGTTTTACCATAAAGTTTTTGCCTAAAACATGTGCCTGTGTGAACTCGCCCCTTTAATCCGCTACTGAAACGCTCCTCAAACATTTCCCTGCTGGGCCAAACTGCCAGTCTGAACGTGGCCAAAGAGACTGATAAGGGTGGTGGAATAGTAATTTTTGATACCAGTGACTATTTTATTGTTGTCTCCTATGTGATACTGATTTTTACATGCCTATTTTATCTGATCCTAACCATGGCATATTAAGAATCATCAGAACAGTAGTCGAAGCTCTTTCTCTTGACTACATAGACCAGTCTGTGGCATCATATCTGGTGAATGAGTTCCCATGAGTGCCTCCAGGTGACCTCATCATGTCAAGCATTTGGGCGCAATCTTAGCACTTTGGGGGCAGGGTTCCCCCACTGGCCGGATCCAGGTCCGCGGATCAGGGGCCCCTAAAGTGGGCAACCCCCAAGGGGGAATGGCAAGCCTATTCCTATAACTATCACTGGTCTGCCAGCTGAAATTTAGCAGTCTCACCCTTCTGCTGCCTCAGAGGCTGCCAACTCAAATCTTCTCTGGAACCAACTAACCTTCTTACTATTTCCTTGGAACGTTTGAAAGCTCTGCCTAAAGTTCCCCTGCACTGAATCTAAACAGTCAATGTGCTCTACCCTGCTGAGCCTAGGCTGAGGATAGGTTAACTCTTTCTCTGTTTACTCTTTTTCTCTTTAACCCCACCCCTTCTTTAAATCCCTTTCTCCCCCACTCTTCCTGTGACCATTATCTGGCACAGAATTCTCACTCAGCCAGAGTGCTGAATTGCTTTCTCTCTCTCCTCTCATGTAATTATTTGTATGTACTTCCTTCTGAACACAACAATTCATACACTTGAGTTCTTTTTAAATTCATGTACCCCTATATTTCCCTCAATAAACTCTAAGCCTTGCTTTGGACAAATCTAGTTATTTCATGGTTACTGGTAGCCTATTAGAGGCACCTGAACCTATCCAGGTAAAGATCCCTAAATCACATGTTCTTCTCCCCCTAATTGGCAAGTATTTCAGTTTTCCAAGATAGCCAAGCTGTGAAAGTGGGAAGAGATTTCCTCCTGACACTGAGCTTAATTCCCCTAATTGTTTGTAGTTCTGGGTGGGTGTCCTGAACCCAAATTACAGAGTCCAAACGAGTCTAAGGATACACAAGAAAGAGAGCACATGTGGTAACAACTGCATTTTGCTAAGCACTTTGTCTCTCACATCCATTTCGAGGGATACTCTACACTAGCAGGGACAGGGTTAGATGGTCCCAGGGTGCTGATTTGTGTGGGACACCATTCAGCTTGTCTTTGAACAGGATTCTTGGAAGTTTGAGATCTACCACCTTTTTGTACAACCCTTTTCTCCTCATGGCTGTTTAAATGTTCTGAGTGAGGGTTGGTCTGGGAGACAGTAAATGCCTCCCTGAGAGAGGGGGTGGTTACCCCTGCTTTGAATTGAGCAATGGTGCATCCACTCCTAAATAAACCTATTTTGGACCCAGGAGAGTTGAATAACTACCATCTAGTCTCAAATGTACTATTCTTGAGCAAGGTGATTGAACAAATGATGGCTGGGCAACTTCCGGGATTCCTCTTTATCTCTCCTTGCTGTTCTCTAGAAATCTGCATTCATCTTTCCTTTTCACCTTTACCTTTCACTTTCCTTCTTTCCTCTGCTATTTGTAAAGCCTCATCAGACAGCCACTTCACTTTCTTGCATTTCTTTTTCTTTGGGAAGGTGCAGATACAATGTCACAAACCTCCGTCCATAGTTCTTCGGGCACTCTATCAAATCTAGTCCCTTAAACCTATTCTCCACCCCCACTATATATTCATAAGGGATGTGATCTAAGTCAAACCTGAATGGCCTAATGGTTTTCTCAACTTTATTCAGTTTAAGCCTGAATTTTGCAATGAGTAGCTCATGATCTGAGCCATAGTCAGCTCCAGGTCTTGTTTTTACTAACTGTATAGAGCTTCTCCATCTTTGACTGCAAATAATCTAATCAATCTGATTTTGGTGTTGTCCATCTGGTGATGTTCATGTGTAGAGTTGCCTCTTAGGTTGTTGAAAGAGGGTGTTCACTATGACCAGCATGTTCTCTTCACAAAACTCTGTTAGCCTTTGCCCGGCTTCATTTTGTTCTCCACGGCCAAACTTGTCTGTTATTCCGGTTACCTTTTGACTTCCTACTCTAGCATTCCAGTCCCTTATGATGCTAAGGACATCTTTTTTTGGTGATAGTTCTAGGAGGTGTTGTAGGTCCATTTCAGCCTTCTCTGTATCAGTGGTTGGGGCACAGACTTGGGTTACTGTGATGTTAAATGGTTTGCCTTGGATTCAGACCAAGATCATTCTGTCGTTTTTGAGATTGTATTCCATTACTGCCTTTTCCACTCTCTTGTTAACTATAAAGGCCACACCATTTTTCTACGGGATTCTTGGCTATAGTAGTAGATATAATGGTCTTCTGAGTTAAATTTGCCCATTCTCATCCACTTTAGTTCACTGATTCCCAAGATGTCGATGTTCAGTCTTACCATCTCATTTTTGACCACATCTAACTTACCTTGATTCATAGATCTTACATTCCAGGTTCCTATGCAGTATTGTTTTTTGCAGCATCGGACTTTCCTTTCACCATCAGACACATCCACAGCTGAGCGTCCTTTCAGCTTTGGCCCAGCTGCTTCACACTTTCTGGGGTTACTTGTACATGCCCTCTGCTCTTCCCCAGTAGCATATTGGATACCTTCTGACCCGAGGGGCTCATCTTATGGTGTCATATCTTTTAGCCTTTTGTTACTGCCCATGGGGTTCTCTGGCAAGGATACTGAAGTGGGTTGCCATTTCCTTCTCTAGAGGATCACATTTTGTCTGAGTTCTCTGCTTTGGCCTGTATATCCTGGGTGGCCCTCCATGGCATAGCCCGCAGCCTCATTGAACCACCCAAGCCCACTCATCACATCAAGGCAGCGATCCATGAGAGAGGGAAAGGTGGTATAGAAATGTTTTAAACAAACAAAGATAGTGAGTACAGGAAGCCTCCTTATACTGAATCAGAACATTTGACCATCAAGGTCAGTCTTGTCTGGCAAGGTCAGTCTTGTCTGGCAGCAGGTCTCCAGGTTCTCAGGCAGAGGTTTTGCACATCACCTATTGCCTGTTTCTTTTAACTGGAGATGCCACAGATTGAACCTGTGACTTTCTGCATGCCAAGCAGACTCTCCAACACTGAGCCATGGGGAAGAGGGTGCTGTTAGGGAAATCTTGGCCTTTCTACAGTGACCTAGTTTACAGAAAGAAAGATTGTAGGACTACTACAATCACAGTAACATCCTGAGAACACTTTCCTGGAGTAAGCCCCACTGAATAGACCTCAGTAGGATTCTGAGTAGTCCTGGTTAGGAATGCTCCATCAGACATCAGCTTTCAAGCCTCAGGTTGCTCCCTGAGAAATCTGTCAAAACACAGCTCAGAACATCAGCTGAGTAGTTTTTGTGTGGTGAGCTCATGGTCAGCCCAAGTAGAAGTGATAATTACAGTTGAGGTGGAGCAAAGAAACTCAGCTGGGGTGGAGAATGTACAGAAAATGGAGATGAGAACCTTTGAAAGGCATACAGTATTTCCTTCTAGGCATTCAAAGTAACAAATAATTTATAATTTCAAATGCTTTAACACTGAAGAAATACTGTCATTTTCATTTAGGACCCAAAATATAAAGGCACATAATGGGAATAATCCAACCTCTTGCTAGTGCAACGCTTGCATGTGTAGAATTCCAAAGGGTCAATACAGCCCTACTGACTCTCCTTCCTGCAGCTGTATGTAAGCAATAATGGGCTATTAGGAAGAATGGGAGATTCTAGACTAGGGGTGTGCACTCAGTATATACCAAACTGAACAAATACCCCAAAAATACCTTCGGATATTTATGCAGCCGAATCAGATTCTCTAATCTGATTCTGCAACCACTATCCTGCAATACCTGAAAACCTAGGAAACTCTTTCTAAATTATTTATTGTGGTGTCTTTTTTAACAGACCATCTGCTAAATCAGTAAACATAAGTATTAAGTAATCTAAAGTCTTATTATATTAAGCAGATTAAATATTTAAACGGCAGCAAATGGCAGTATAGGTAGATAAAATGATGCAGCAAAACCTTTAAAGATAAGAGAGAAGTCAGTACAATCAACTATCTTGCGCCTTCTGTAAATGTGTGTGGCAGATTGTAAGCTTGAGTGGGAAAGGCATTTCACAGATGGGAAACTGAAAAAGTAATAGGTAAAAAAATAGCATTCTGCTAGTCTTTGTTGAAAAGCTCTCAGTGATAAAAATGACAGGTTAATATACTCACAATGCATTTATTCCTGTGATTATTTTAAAACAATAGACCATACTGTCAGTATTTGATACATCTGACTGGATAGCGACTTGTGATAATCTTTAGCGGGTTCCAGGTGCTTTTGGGGAAAGAAAGTCAGTAACCACTGACCCTTAAAATATATGTACACCAAAACAGAATAGCTAGGCTTAGCGCCAGTTCATGACTCTGCCTGTGCAGAACGTGCACCTTCGTGATGAAAGAAAAACAAGTAAGATCAGGCTTTTACAATTTTGATGTGCAATTTACTAGGAAACAGTGGCATTAAACAGGAGTAACAGTTGAGATACAGGGTAAGTTTTAAGGAGTTATAGAACCTTTATGTTATAATGATCACTGTGCAGCATTGAGATTTCTAGAATTTAACCTATTAAATTCACTTAAATCGGAACCCAAAATATGAGTTACTTTTAAATTTCAAAATCCTTGAGTAACAGCAATCAATTTGGGTATGATCTTGCCAGCTAAGATCTTGCAGCCAATGTCTGCTGTCTTTCACATGTGATCACAGACAAGACTTTTTCAGCCGTGCTGCTCTACTTGCTCTTCTCCTTGAAGTTCACCCTATGCCTACTCTACTCGCCTTTGGGTGCCAGGCCAAAATTTTTCTTCTTACCCCAGCTTTTAATTAGAGGCTGATCTTTTAACAATATTTTATTGTCTGCTGTAGCCTGAACATGATTTCTTTAAAGCTGCTCAATGTTTTATTCTACTTTGATGCTTTGGCCGGATTTTTTAACACCAGGTTTTAAACTGTTGACAGCTTTTATGATTTTATCTTTTGGATTATGTTTGTGTAAGTTGCCTAGAGCAGGTTCTCTGGAGAGGTGACATAAACATTTTCTAAACAAACAAATACATATGAACATATGAAGCTGTCTTATACAAAGTCAGACACTGAGTCCATCCAGCATTGAATAGCAGCCATTCTCAGACCCTCATGCAAAAAAGTCTTCAGCAACATCTACTACCTTATGCTCTCAATACAGAATACCAATGACTGAATTTGGGATGTTCTATATGCAAAGGCCGAGTGCCGAAGAATAGATTCTTTTGAACTATGGTGCTGGAGAAGACTCTTGAGAGTCCCTTGGACTGCAAGAAGATCAAATCAGTCGATCCTAAAAGTAATCAACCCTGACTGTTCCCTGGAAGGCCAGATAATGAAACTGAAGGCAAAGGATGAGATGGTTAGACAGTGTCATAGATGCAATGAACATGAAATTGAGCCAACTTCAGAGGACGGCAGAAGACAGGAAGGCCTGGTGTGATCTGGTCCATGGGGTCGCAAAGAGTCAAACTGGACTTTGCGACTGAACAACAACAACAATTTGCAAAGCATAGGATCCATGACTCAGTCACAACCATTGGTTGTGTTTGTCACACTACATTGTTTTTGAAGTTACACTCTGAAGTTACACACATTAAATTAAACATTGACCCCTCCATTTACATGGTAAACAACCAAAATAAACACACAGGAAATGAGCAAGGGAATTTTTTTTTTTAGTTAACTATTGCTTCTTCCACACTGTTTTCCCATAATTTCATGTGTAAGAGGTAAAACAAGACTAAGGATTTAAGTCAGTAGAATACAACGAAATCAACCAAAGTAGATGCTTCCAAGCTATCCCAGTAGAAAATAGGGGTGTGCATTCAGCTTGACTGAGCCAAATAATAGCCTGAATACTGCTTATTCGGCAGTATTCTGGCTCCTTGAAAGACAAATCAGATTCTCTAATCTGATTCAGCATGCCGAATACAGCAGGCCTCGAATAGCTGCCAAATCCAACAGCTATTTGAGGCCCTGAATAATGGTGAGAGATAGGTAGTAAGGGGGTATAAAGTTGGGTGGGTGGGTTGTGCATTTTTGTTCATCAGTTCAACTTATCTTGTGGTTTGTGTTAGTTGTTAGTGTTGTGAAGGTTGGGTTTAGTAAGGTTTTCCTATTTAAGAGTAGCTTCCTTTTGGTTGTTGGGTGGGTGCTGGTGGGGCGTGGGGTGTTGTTCAATAGTGTGCCTTGTTATAAGTTCTGGTTTGTGTTCATTGTTGCACTGTTGTTGCTTTTTGATGTAGTGCTGTACAGGCTGGCAATGGCACAGGATTATGTTGCTGGGCACTAGGGCATTCAATGCACTGGTTCTGCTGTCCTTGCAGAAAGGCCCCCCCAGTTTTTTGAAAAGAGATTATCAGGTTTGAAGTTGGTCCTGTTGGGTTTTGCTGTGGCACTTGCACTGCCACAGTAGTACTTGTTCTGCCAGGAACATAGCAGTGTTAGACTCCTTGCAAACAAGTAACCTCCCAACAGTTCACTTCCCCCAAGATTCTCTGGGAGAGTCTGACTACTGGATGCCTGCCTGCCTTGCTGTTTGCTGGGTTAGGTTTGTTTTTTTTTACCACCACAGGAAACAATGGAGGGAATGGGGGCAACCTCTTCGGGGTCCCATAGAATTGGACCCACTGGTCCAATGTCTTTAGACCTTGGGGGTTCATATAGGGAGAGGCTCCAGCAGCTACACAGTGAATTTGGTGCCTCTCCCTCAAACTCCCTCCCCCCCAACCACTGAAAACACCATGGGAAATGTGACACTTCCCCCACACACACACAATAGGAACCAATGGGGAATTGGACAACTTATTTGGGGGGCCATAGACTTGAAGCAGCACTTACTATAGGCATAAATAAAACATTTCAGTTTGTATTCTTGACTTGTATTGGGACAATCAACTATAGCTTTTAGTCTCTTATTTCCCAAAGGAAATAAGGACTACGTAATCTTAAAGCATTCTTGCTTACAAACTTTCATTCCAAGGTGAGCATTATCCTACATTGTTAAATTTTGCTATGGTAGAGTTTGAGAACACTAGTTCTAAAAATGCATGATAAATATAGAATAAAAAATTCAATTTTACCACATCTCACTTCTGGAAAGGAAGCAATTTAGTTCAAATAGCAACAGTATGGAACTAAGTCTCATATTAACATGGCAAGTGATAACATAAGTATATATAAACAAACATATTTTGGGAGTTTTTAGAGATTCATATTGCCTTGCATGCTTCATTTAATAACATTATGCCTTAAATTCCCTCTTCAAAATGGACTCAAGTATCCGATAATAAATCTTCAGTTAGAAGTCAGTTTTTGAAAGCAGAATTGAATGTTGTAAAACTTGTTAACTACTTCTGCAAGCTTTAGAGAGCAATCAGAAAAGGAAGAAGATGTGTTGGCCAGCTTAACCTTCTCACTGGAAGAAGAATACTTCAATAACCACTACTTTAAAGCATCTGGCCTGTATTAGGGCAGACAAGGTGCTGAAACACAAGAAAGTTGTATTTGAAAAGTGAAATACAACTGCAAAGAAGACATTGCAACTTTTTCTGCCTAAATAGATCAAAAAGTCAAAATGTCATTTTTTTTTGTTGTTCAGTCACATAGTCAAGTTCAACTCTTTGTGACCTGATGGACCACATCACGCCAGGCCCTCCTGTCTTCCGCCATCCTTCGGAGTTTGCTCAACTTTACATTCATTGCATCGATCACACTGTCTAACCATCTCATCCTTCGCTATCCCCTTCTTCTTTTATCTTCAATCATTCCCAGCATCAGGGTCTTCTCCAGTGAGTGCTCCCTTCTCATTTGGTGGCCAAAGTATTTGAGCTTCAGCTTCAATATCTGGCCTTTCAGGGAACAGTCAGGGTTGATTTCTTTTAGGATTGACTGATTTGATCTCCTTGCAGTCCAAGGGAAGAGTCTTCTCCAGCACCATAATTCAAAAGCATCTATTCTTCAGCGCTCGGCCTTCCTTACGGTCCAACTCTCACAGCCATTCATTACTACTGAGAATACCATTGCTTTGACCATATGGACTTTTGTTGGCAGGGTGAAGTCTCTACTTTTTATTATGCTGCCTAGGTTTGCCATTGCTTTCCTCCGAAGGAACGGGCATCTCGTAATTTCATGGCTGTAGTCACCATCTGCAGTGATCTTGGATACCAGGAATGTGAATTCTGTCAATGCTTCCATTACTTCCCCTTCTATTTGCCAAGGAGTGATGGGGCCAGATGCCATGATCTTAGTGGTTTTTTTTGGTTGAGTTTCAAACCAACTTTTGCGCTCTCCTCTTTCACCCACAACATAAGAACATAAGAAACGCCAATGTTGGATCAGGCCAAAGGCCCATCCAGTCCAACACCCTGTGTCACACAGTGGCCAAAAATACCAGGTGCCATCAGTGAGCCCACCAGTGGGGCCAGGACATTAGAAGACACAAGAGGCTCTTTAGTTCCTCTTCACTTTCTCCCATTAGAGTGGTATCATCTGCATATCTGAGGTTGTTGATGTTTTTCCTGGCAATCTTAATTCTGACTTGTGATTCATCCAGGCTGGCATTTCGCATGATGTACTCTGCATATAAATTAAATAAGCAGGGTAACAATATACATCTTTGTCATACTCCTTTTCCTATGCTAAACCAATCAGCTGTTCCATATCCGGTTTTAACTGTTGCTTCTTGTCCCTTATATAGATTTCTCAGGAGACATGTGATGTAGTCTGGTACTCCTATCTCTTTAAGGACTTGCCATAGTTTGTTGTGATCCACATAATCAAAGGCTTTAGCATAGTCAATGAAGCAGAAGTAGATGTTTTTCTGGTACTCCCTTGCTTTCTCCATAATCCAGTAAATGTTGGCAATTTGATCCCTCGTTCCTCTATTTTTATTTATTTATTTATTTTATTTATTATTCGATTTATATACTGCCCTAACCCCCCCATGGGGTCTCTGGGCGGTTTACAATTAGTTGTGCTAATCACCAATTTACAATCCTGACTATGGCTCTTCTGACTACCTCTTCAAAACCCAGCTTGTACTTCTGGCAGTTCTCTATCCATGTACTGCTGAAGCCTAGCTTGTAGGATCTTGAGCACGACCTTGCTAGCATGTCAGTACAATTGTGCAATAGTTTGAACATTCCTAGGCATTGCCTTTCTTTGGTATTGGAATGTAAACTGACCTTTTCCAATCCTGTGGCATTTAAAAAATGTCATACCATTATCATAAAACTCATAAATAGATACTAGTGGTCTGAAGAAGCATTTTTAAATTTAAAAAAAACCTGATACTGGCAAAGTAGACCCTTCTTTAAAGAATTAGATGATCCACACTGAATGGCATCCATTTGCATACTGTCAACACGTTGCCATGTTTTGCTCTTAAAACAGTTGAATTCTGTTTCCATTTGAGTGAAGAACATAACTCCTTTGACATAAATCAAAGATATAATTTAAGTTAAACCCCATAACTTGCTAGCAGCTTCAGTGCAGATGAAGGAAAATGAACAATGGAGATAGGAGGCATGTCTTTCTTCAGAATTCTAAGGAACAGACTTTTTTTCCCCCCCCCCCCCAAAAGATACAAAGAATTCATGAAGTGTCTATTCATTAAAATGTCACAATTGAATGGAAAGAAAACTTGAGGTAATGTATGCATCTTTAAAAATTTTCCTTTTCCTTTGTCCAGGAATTGGAACACGTTATTTTTTTGCATTTCTTCCCTTAGATAGAAGTGAACGGGAATTTTATTGTGATTGGAGAAATCATCTTTTAAAAACCTTTTTAAAAGGAAAGGTTAGAATGATCCTGCAAGACCTTTTTCTAGGTTTAGCTGCCACCTCTCTCCAGTGGTAAGAATAAAATCCCTTTCTCTATGTTAGAGATGGGGAATTATTATTAATTTTGTACTATATAAATTTTGATTTATGCCAGCTGTGTACATGTTAGTTATTTCATACACTTCATCTGCTATAGACAACGTTTCATGTACCTAACATCTTTCTACCACATACCAGATTTTTAGAAAAGGGTGGGGGCCCACCCTTTCAAACAGCATTCTTCTTACAAAGGAGAGATACTTAAAAAGCGAAGATTATCACCAGGATATCATTTTCTGCTAATAAAAGATTTCACACTACTGCATTGGCATTCAGAGCAGACACCAGTTTCTCCGTGGAATTAAATGCCTTTTACTTTACCAATACTGCATACTGCATTTCCTTTGGGAAATTTATTTGAACAGATGTTTTGATTTCACTATAAAATTTGCAGATTCTTTGGAATAATTCCTCAATGCTCATATTGTAATTTGCAAGATGCCCCTGACTTATCTGTGCTTGCTTAGGATGCAAGAAGGAATGAAGGCCAGTCTATACATTTTTCATAAGAACATCAACCAAAGAAAAAATATGAACCATACTATTGTTTATGCCATAAGATGAAGCATGACTGAAGAACTTCCAATGTAAACTTAAAAATTACATGACTAAATTAACTTCTTGGCTGTCTTAAATTGTTAGTTTAAATTGTTGTTCTATGTATTTTATGGTTACTGTGTTGCTACCATTGTAAGTTGCCTTGAGTTCTGTAAGAAAGAAAGATATGTGATAGATGGATTAAAAGGTCTAAAAAGTGAAGAAAACTGTTGCTTTAAAATTTCTTCTTGCTAAAGTTTAAATATTTCTTGTTTTGATAAAATCAGCATGAAATTACTTAGAAATAGCATTACAGTTCTATATTCTTTTGGCAGAATATTGTACTGAGCAAAAATACACTACAGATACATAACTTCTATTAATTGTGTTATTATACCCTGCTGAGGTCACCACAGCAAATTGATGCTGAGTGCCCAAGGCCAGGGCACCTACCCAGAGCCTCTTTCTAGAGCTCGTTGTATTTATTTCCACAACAGGCCTTATTCTTAGTTCATTCATAACTTCTTTGTCTCATACACACAGGAACACCAACAAACACAAATCTTATTAGTTTTATTAATAAATTCTATTAATGTCATTCTCATATAGGAATTCATTAAAATAATTCATATTAGTATTGTTACGGTTTTGGATAACTCAAGTTCATGTGTTTATAAAAGATGGTTTAAGTGGTTGTGAAGACATAAAGCAAAACCCTACTTTGAAAAGCAATAAGAAGAAATGAAAATGTTGTACATGATAGCTCACTATGGAATACGATTTTATCTTGTCCTGATCTAACAGTTTTTTAAAGGTTTATCTTAAAGGCAATTCAATATTTTCTAATCTTAAACACCGTTGGCAATATTTTACTTGGTTGGCATAAGTTGCCAATTTGTTAAACTAGACTTGCAAATACTCTGTCAGTGTTCAGCCCAAAATAATAAAGGGCACTTGCACAAGTTTTGTAGGCATACAGAGTATGTCCTAAGGCTCAGTAACAGCCGGTGCCTGTTAAGGCTGGCAGGGCACAGAGATCCTATACTACTAATGTGAAAAATAAATAAAAAGTGAAAACAGACATAATTTATGTTGCTTTTTAAGACACTGAGTTCATATCATGCACATACAGAGCTAGTGCACTAAAAGATCTAAACTTAACGAACCAATACTAAATGGCTGTACTGGCTAAATGAACAGAATAACACCAGCAGACAGAGCACAGCTCAGTTAAAAAAAAGCCCATACTTCCTCTCCTCTCCTCAACAGAATATAGTTGCAGCAGTTGCCCAGAAAAGGGGGAAACACACACCATTAAGAAGAGCCCTGCTGGATTAGACCAGTGGTCCATCTAGTCCAGCATCCTGTTTCACACAGTGGCCAAACAGTTCCTATGGAGAGCCAACAGGCAATAGAGGCCGAGACCTACCCGTCCTGGCTCTGGGATTCAGAGATTTAGTGCCTCTGAACATGGAATATGTTCCTTATGCAGAAACTATAAAAGCAGCAATAGCCCAAGTAACCTAAGCCAGACCACTCCCATTCACCCAGACCAAACACCCAGCATGCCAGTTCACTGTTCAGTGCAATGGACTCTATTTCCTTTCTGAGCCTCTTGTTGCTCAATGGATTCCATAATAATCTATTGACAAAGGCAGTCAATCTTCCCTTATATCTTCTCAAGAATCCTCTCTCCTCCAGTGTTTCTTCACAGGTGAAGATTACGCCTGCCTGTAAGGAACCTTCCTTTTCCCTGTACCTTGGGGAGGGGGGGAGGTTGTGTGTACAAGTCCTTGTAAGGAAAGCCTTGCCTGCTGAGTTACATAAAGGCAAGAATGAAGCTAAGGTGAGGCTCCCACATCCTGGACTGGTGAACAGTAAGGAAACGGGGAGGAAGAAACTGGGAGAGCTGACTGGTGGAGTGGTGATCCTTTCATCCTAGTAATCCAGCCACTTCTGCTAAGGCTCCTTTCAAAAACTCTGAAATAATAGCACATCGGTTCAAGGGGAAATAGATTTCAGTGTTAATCAATTACAGTATTATCCTGATGGATGGTTGACTGCAGATGAGGGGTTCAGTGCACATCAAATATTAACAATGAACTACTCCGATAGAAAAATATAAAGGCTGAAACTCTGAAATATTTTCATCAATGTAAATTTTGCTCTAATCAGACACTGAAGAAAATTCTTGCAAATAAATATGGCTACTATAAAAAATGCATTCCCCACTGCCCCAGAAGGCAATACAAACCTGACATGCATTGAAATCTCCAAGAGTTGTTTTAGCACAATGAGCTTTACAGTTTACAAGACAACTTTTTCATTCCTAGGCAAGCCAAATCTGCATTCTGTCTACAATCTTCAATATTAGAAATAGACCCATCATTATGTAACAGGAAAGCAATGACTTTAATTAAAAGATCGGCACTATGCAATTCAGTAGATTATCCACCGATAATAGCTTGTTGCAACTTCTCAGATAATTGAAAACACTTCATTTTTTTCCGTTAGGGAACACTACTGTCTGCCATTATATCCAAAAAGTTTCTAAGAAAACAGTATCAATGAACAATTAAACTGGCTGAGATTTCCTTGTATTTTTTAAAAAACTTTTATTTAAAATTCTTTCTTACTGCTGTCACAATTACCTTGTGAGCACCATTAGACATGGGGGGGGGGGTGCAGTGAAAAATTAGTCACTGTAGAACTCCTTATTTTGCTTATACAGCAATGGTGATGGAGCAAAAAATGTGGTTGACAGAAGAAGGAATTTTTTCTCAAACCCCCCTGTGACGACCCCTTATCTGGGGAGGCCTGGTTTCACTTTAAAAGTGTACTTTTTATTTTGTTCTATTGGGGCTATCCGGCTGCCACCAGGAAATTTTAGGCTTTCCAAACCTTTACTTTATTTTGGCTATCACTGGGTATGTAGGTCGAGGTTTTAGGCCTTCGAGGTACTAATGTGGTGCCTGAGGAAGTATTTCTTTCAGAGAAGGTATATTTGAATAAAAGTAGATTTACTGATATAACTCATAAATAACAGTGTAGAACAAAGTAACTGGTAATGTGAATATTCTGATAAATTCTTTGGGTGTCTCAACCAAGCTCTGCTCCCTTTCTGTCTGGGATTTTTCAGGTAACTTTGTAACTTTAACTCAAGGTCATGTAAGTTCACTGTTTCTCTCCAGGACATACAGCCTTTCCTAAACTTTTCTTCTTCTCTGAGCAACATCAACAGACAGCTTAACTGTTTTCACACAGAACAGCTTCTCACTTCTTTCATACACAGAGCTTAACTGAACTTCTGTTTCTCTCACAGAACTCAGAACTTAACTAACTTATCAACTGTCATCCTCAACTGTCCAAACTCTGTCACTCCTGAAAGACATACTTATTCATCCACTCAGAAACCCTTTCTAAAACCCCTCCCCTTTCTCTGTCAATCACCCATCACACCACACTTGTCTCTTCAAACACTCTAGACTAATCTAACATGCAACCAAACTTTTAAAGAGACACACACACATAAACAAGAAATTGTTACACCCCCCCCCACTTTATTCTGCCATGCCATCTAACATGTTGATTCCCTAATACCTGTCATTGATGTTTGGTGTGTGTGGAACGGGAGTCTTAAGCACTGCTGAGAAAAGCATAAGGTGAGAAAATATCTGCCTTTACAGACTTATTTTAGTTTTGTTTTATTAATATTGGCACTCAGGCCTGATTTAAAAAAAATAATAATTCAAATGTGCTAAAAGGAAAGTTTAAAGTACATTCTCTTAAATTAGTAATGCTTAGAAAAAATGTCAGTTAATTTAAGACTACCAATAAAAAGCCTGGGACAGCATTCTGTGGCTCTCCATAAGTCCACAAATACGTCACTTATCATCTTCCTGATAATGTGTATGGTCAGCAGGCATGAATTCTTCCTGAGGTATGTTACTGTGCCACATAGTTATAAGGAGGTAAATTGTTGCTATCTTCATCAGCTTGGCAGTAGGCCACTTTTTTGAGTGGTGGACAAAACCATTTCGAATATTTGGGAGGACATGGAATTAGTTCAACTGCTCCTTGGGAAAGGAGGTAGAATGAGAGGCACTGAGTGCTTTAGTGTGTGCATGCTCATGTGTGCCTGAGTCATGGCAAAGATTTCAGTGGAGTGAATTATATACTGTTATATTCTTGAGTGCACAGTATTTAAAGAAAACTTAGCAGGTGGAATTTTTGTTAACCTTTTTACTTTCTTTAGCCCAGGGGTCATTTCATAGAAAAAGAGGTGCAGGAGCTCATTAGCAAAACTCATTTGCATATGCCACACCCCCTGACATCACCGAAAGTGTGTCAGAAGGCAACATCCACCACTCAGGCTCCACCCCAAAAACCTCCAGGTATTTCCCAACTCAGAGCTGGCAAGCCAGCTTTACACTTTGACTAAAGACACTTTAGGTTTCCTTTGCTCTTGCAGGGAAGCTACTCTATAACAAGCATGAAAATACAGATCAAGTTCGTATGCATTTGCTTTTTCTGCAATAAATCAGGAAAACAATCAAAAGATTATTCTGGCAACAACATGCCTGGGAAAGATATTAATTAAAAGGGCAATGTTTATAGCAGTCCTGAGGAGCAAGCGTTCTATTGCACCTTCACACACCTTAAGACCAGACAAGGTATAATCCCAAAGAGACATCACACCAGCAGCCATGTACACAATGTGGCCCATGTTTGCCATCTACCATAAACACATCAAGGCAGGCTATAGCAAGGATAGTCCTACAGTAAGATCAGGTGAGACATGATCTGCCTTAGTTGGGTGTCATTAAAGATGGGAAGGGAAACCAACAGATTTGTTCCAGGGGGCCCAACACACTGGGAAATTCTCTGACCCAAAACCCAAACAGAGCAAGTGGGAGACTTGCATGACATCAACTTCCAGAGTCATGATACTGGACAGCTTCCCAATAGTTCACACCTCATGCCATTTTTTTTTTGTCTGAATTTCTTAACACACCTTGGGTCAGCCCTGAACTAAAATCCAAATGCTGACACTAAAGACCAGTGGAGCCCATGCAAGTCAAGAACTAAAATCCAAATACTGACACTAAATACCAGTGGAGCCCATGCAAGTCAATTAGCATTCCTGGATCTCATTATCTCCAATGGGCCTTCAAGCCTCTCCCATTGTTTCCAATGGGCAATCCTGTCATTCCTTCTATACATCCCAGTTAGTTGCCCCTTTGAAACTGTACCATACCATTTTAAGTAACAGCAAAATGAAGAGCAGGAACATGTGCAGAGTGCACATTTCACGCCAGTGTTCTCTCTGGGCTGCACACCGGGCAAAAGGAAATTTTAGAAGGCCTATGATCTGCATGCCTCTCCCCCCCCCCAAATCTTGTTCATGCAGATGGAGGAAAGAGAAAATTAATTTGTGCAAACAGATGGTTGAAAAGAACCTATTTTTCAGGACTTTTGAGCAAATATACAAGGAAGATGCAATAACAATCATGTTGCACATCTCACAAAAGGTGTCTGCAAAGAAGGGTACACTGAGCAGCCTTTACAATATAAATTCATACAAATAAATTATAGCAAAATATATCTTTTAACTAGTATGAAGAGTTGAGAACCATTTTATTTAGAAAATGTGTTCTCTTTTTTTAAAGGGGGAATATTTCCATTATATATTTTACATTTTTTTAAAAAATGCAGCTATCTCTGTAAGAAACAGGTACCAGATTACTAATGGCTGGGAAACATGCTAAATACCCTTGAGAATAATTGTGAATGGCCACTCTGCATCAGGAGGAACTGGCCACATATACAGCTTTAGTTCAGTTACCTGAGGCAGTCAAGGGGTAAGGAAGAACCCTTCCCCCAGTTCTCACTCACCAGTGGGCCCAGGACACTGTTACCCCCCCCCCAAGCACCAAGAATACAGAGCATCACTTGCCCCAGACCAAGAGATCCTATACCTTGTGGCTAATAGGCACTGACAGACCTCTGCTCCAGAAAACAGTATTCCAGCAGTCTTTCACATCTCCAAAGAAAAATCCAGCCACCATATCCATATTACAGGATTGTCCATTGGAAACAATGGGAGAGACTTGAAGGCCTATTGGAAGTAATGGGAGCCAGGAAAGCCAATTGACTTCCATGGGCTCCATTGAAATACATTACAGCTCAAGAAGAGTTGCAAAGAAAATGTGGAATGCATTTTCAATTCAGGTCTGTGGTTTCAAATATACTGCTCTGGGACTGGAATGACAGAACACACAGTGGAATGACAGCCCACGGGGGTAGGAGATGTGTCCTGGGACTGAAATGAAAGACCCCAGAGTGGAATGACATCTGCTACCCCCCAGGTGCTGTCATTCCACTCCCAGAACACTCCTGCTACTCCCAGAGGCTGTCATTCCACTTTGGGGTCTGTCATTCCAAGAAGAAATCAAATTAAAGCAGAAGAAACCATCCTCTTGACAAGGCACGGCACCCAGACCTGGGCAGACTTCCCTCAGGCTTCCCTCAGCCTAGATTGCAGGTTGACGGGGCTCCTCAGGAGTACCTCTACATGGAGGATCCCAGGCTGCTCTGCCGTCTCATCAAATGGGGTGACTGAGCAGGGAGGGAGAAGAAGGAGATGGAGGCAAACTTCAGCCCGCTCCCCTTCAGCCATCCGGAGCAGGTCGACACACAAGCCTCCTGTTCGATGGGGCTTCCAGCCATTTTAGGATTGCATGGAAAATGTCTGTCCCCATACCCTCTTCCCTGTTTTTGCAAACCAGCCTGCCAGCGAGCCCACTCCCTCTCCCTGCCTGGGGGGGGGTTCTATTGAGATCTGCCCTGTCAGAGGGCTTCCGGTCTGGCTCCCGCGCATGGCGGACGCTTCCTCGGGTCGCTCCCGAGGGCGCCTCGCCCGCCCGCGGTGGAGGAGGGAATCCGCGTGAGCGGAGACCCGAACGAGCCCCTCAGAAGAGAGGAGCTCGGATCCGGGGGTGCTTTAGGGCGCACTAGGGGGGAGTCGCTCTTTCGACCGAGAGGTCGGAGAGCGAGGCTCCCGCCATGCCCTGCCCCAATGGACCTTGCTGCGTGAGCGACCCCGAACGGGGTTTAGCGGAGCCACCAGACGTCACCGAGTGATAAAGCGACCATCCACAAAAGTGGAAAAGAAAAAGAAAAAATCGGCTTAACTGTGAGTTGTCAAAATGCAGAGAAAAAGAACTGAAAATTGTTTCCCCCCCCCTCCCAGCGAAAAAGGCGAAGAGGTTAATCCTCCATCCATACAAGCGAAAAAG